>NW_010321667.1:0-5302 GCF_000700745.2 Antrostomus carolinensis
GAAAGAGGGGAGGGGGGGAAGGAGAGGAGGGTGGGGATGGGGAGAGTCAACCTGCATTCCCCGCCTCCCAGGAGACTGCTGCAATCCCTGCAATCGTTCTGGGTGGCATCTCACCCACCCGTTTGAAGTGGTGAAACTGCTTTCAGGCTTTTGGGCAGGCACTGTAGTCTAGTGCTTCAGGCTGTCTGCTGGAATGGAGGAGATCTGCCTTTCCCTCCTGCTCCAAGGACAGCTTGTGCTATTTTATGTTAAACACCTATAGTATAGAAATACTGCCATGGCCTTATGTGAACTTTCTTTCTTGCCTGATTAATCCCTTCCTACTGAGCATGATTTCAATAGTAAAATCTCCCTTTCCCCTCCATACCTTCCTAGACAGCCAATAACCTGGTGATGAGGCCATTCTCTCGGTTAATAGTTGGTGTGAATCTGAATCTCTTTAAGCAGAGAAAGGAGCTGAATCTCAGATCTTCTGTTTTCTAGGGAGCGCTGTAACTGACAAAGCTACAGAGTCAAGAGAAGGCAGCACCCATCTTCTTCCAGCTGTGTCTTTGAAAAAGCTCACAGGTGAGCATCTTCTCAATAGGGTTCTGATACCCTGAGACTTCCTGCAGTCCTAAGCTACGTATCCTTGCTCCAGAGGGGTTGGATTTGGGATGCGGCCCCCATCAACTTGTTGCAGGGAGTCTGTCTTGTACCCTTTTCTCACCCTGAAAGCATGCGAAGAGTTAGATGAGTAATTTGGATTTCTGGATTTCTTTCTGGAGATGGGGTACTAAAGAAAACACTGCAGTTTTTAATTTGGTCACTTAAAACCTTGTTGGATTTAGGTCTTGAATCAGAATCCTACCCTTCAGAGGTATCCTGCCATTCAGAAAATAAATGTAACAGGTTCCAGTGCTGATCAAGGTGACTAAAGTCTTGAAAACAGGACGTGATCCTGGTCAAAATGACACCTATGATAGCCTAGAACAGCAGCTCTGCCTTGGCTGCCTTGCACGGTTAGGCCAGCAAGTTTCTGTATGTGGGGTACACTACATTAGGTAGTCAGGACACCCAGTTTATCACTGCTGTGTTTCCAAACTGAAAGAGGAACTCATCCTGCCTTCAGGTGCCCCTGTCATACAGAGGTCATGATGGGGAAGAGGAGAAGGCCTGGCTTAGCCTTTGGTGGTGTGTTTGGCAGGGTACTCCCTCCCAACACTGAGTCCTTACTAAATTAAATCCCACTCTAATCTAGGCTGCTGTCACACTTGTACTGTCAAAAGTTTATATTTTCTTTTTCCAACTAGTTAAAGAAATGGTCGGGTGGTTTATGCTCAGATTTTCCAAGTGACTGTAACTGGATTGAGGCCATGCACTGGAAATTTTTGCCCCAAAGGAAGAAATTTTGAGAAAGATTCAAATGATTCAAACCCAGTCTTTTATGAATGTTAGAAATATGCGCAGTATGCTTTGTTCACAATAGCTCTGTTTTCCCAGACAGAAGCTCCACCAACTGGTGGAATTGCCCTGGAATTCTGCGATACCACAGATGGGGAGGCTTGAATATTCCTGGACTGACTCAGCCTGTTTGCTTTGCTTGGTTTGTAAGACAATAGGCAATTCTTTCTTCTTGAGGAGATCCAAAATTAAAAGTAAAGGAGGTCACATATTAATGAAAGGAACGACTCCCTTTCAGACAAACCCACAGACCGAACTGTGATCATATTAAGCAGAGGGGCTGTTGAGAGTTAATTCCTACTGCCCATGTAAGAGCTGATTAGGAATGGGAGAAGCCAGGACCAGACAAGGTTCAGACATGCAAGCATAGCAGATTATTAAATAAGGAGATGGAGAAGAACTCAGAGGGATCTTAATTTAAGTACATTAATTATGTAATAATGGAGCAGCTTTAAACTGGATTTATCATGGATACACAAGAACAGCATTTCACATTGGCCATGATTCTTTCAGCAGGACAATCTTATTTGATTGTGTTCACTTAAAGAAAAATGAGAGGGGAGAAAAAAATAAAAAAGCTCAAGCTCATCTTATCCTGGGCAAAGATCTTGAAGAGTGTAACATTTATTACAGACAGCTGGATTTTAAGGAAGGATCAAGGCCATGGGGCTGGTTCATAAGCCCCCAAAGTTAATATTTTTTCCCACCTCTACCTTATAATTAATAAAATAATAGCAATTATCATTATTAATTTTTAAGTTCTTTTCCAATGGCTTCCTTCTGAGCCCTTCATTTTTACATTTAATTATTGACTGGATTGCCAATCTCTACTCCTAGGAAGGAGTCTCTTTACTTCCCACATGGAGTACTATGCAAATGCAACTATACCACTGTAAAGAAAATAATCATTTATACCAGAGAATCATTTAGGCTTGCTCGGCAGGCACTGCCATCCTGGCAGACTAATACTTTCTGTTCATGTTGACAAAGGATAGCTCCTCCAGAGCATCAATTTATTTATTTACTTTTCCTAACATCTTTCTATGAGCAGAACCATTTAAATTCCATCTGTTCTTACTACCTCATCTTTCCGTCTTTCCGGTTACTCTGTTTGTTTTACTCCTAATGATCTCCAAACCATTCACCTCTGTTACCGGGCACTGAGTTTCCTTTACTGTCTCTCTCACCTCTTCTTGGGCCGCATTTTCTCTCATTCCTACTATTCTCCTGTCCATTTATCACCCTTCTCGCTGCTGTGTTATCTGAACTGCCCATTTCCACGAGCCATCAGGCAGCAGTTTCTCAGCTGGGGTAGGATGAGGGATTTGAGGAGAGGACAGTGGGAGAGTCCTGCTGCCGAGGCAACCGACTGCCCAGGTTTTGCTTTGCCTCTGTCCTGGCTTGTGCCTTTGCACAACTCCATTTACCTCTGCCCCTTTGTTTCCCACCTGTGAAATTACAACGGAGGATTTAAGAAATAAAGGCACAGAAATTAAAACTAATTACTATTATTGTTTATGTCTTACTAATGAACAAGGCCTCAGACTCCTCAATGGTGATGATTCCTTTTTTCTTATATAAATAAATGAATATAACTATTTCTTTCAAGCTTATCCCTTCTTAAATATCAGATGTGGGCTCTAGTATCACACCACAGGTTAAGAGAGTTGAAATATGAGCTTTCTTTAATTATGACTAAACCTTCTGGCCTCTCTGAATCAGCTGAGATACACTGTCAGAGCGAGCTGACGAAATCAGTCCAGCTCTCCCTCCCTGCACTCTATATGAAACACCAGACCGTGGTGTGTGCCCTCTAGGCCTGAACTTATGTCCCTAGCTCCAGTAGGATGATGAGCTCAGAGTCTAGTTGGGGTTGTGAAAATCATCTTGAAACCCGAACGACCAGACCGTGGTGTGTGTACTCTGGGCCTGAACTTATGTCCCTAGCTCCAGGAGCAGGATGATGAGCTCAGAGTCTAGCTGGGGTTGTGAAAATCATCTTGAAACCCGAACTTGAGTGAAACTGGCAAGTCATGGCTGCCAGAGCCCATAGTGGGCTGCAAATGTCACACCCAGAGCAGTGTTACGCGCTCTCCTCTGTGTAGCCCTCTGGAGATGGTGGGAGTGAGCAGTGCCTAAACAAACCTACAAACACAAGGAGCAAAGTGCGCTGAGCGCCGGTGTGCCGCTGTTGGACCAGCTTAGGGAAGCTGGGCCCTTCCTCTTCTACCAAAGAGGAGGAGCCTGCTGCCACTTCTGCAGGAGAACCTGGGAGAAAGGCAAGGGAGGGTGCTATCACCTCATACTCTTCAGGAAAGCATTTGAGCTTTGAAATGCATCTTGGAAAGTTAATCTTGAAAGTTAAACCAAAAGAGCAGCTGACTTTGTTCCCTCCTGTTTCAAGGAGGCAAGGAACCTGGCAGTCTCACCTGATTATACTTGTACGCTACACAAAGACTTACGGGTGGAGTGCTCTGTGAGACACAGATGTGGTCTGAATAGCAAATACTGGAAACATCAAAAAGTGAAAGTCAAAACCATCTAAACACAGCTTTAGAAAACAACCATCACTGCTTCTGGGGCACCTGAAATTACAGAAAGGCTATGTGTCTCAGTGATGGGAGATGAGGGGGAGAATGAGAGAGAAGAGAGATTCCACACCTCGTCTTCTGCTTGCTTAAGTTATCCTCCCTTGGGTGCTGGAGCTTCGCAAAGGCAAACAGGAAGAACTGCACTGGAAGTGAAGATCAGGGGAGCTGCTCGCTGCTGCAGCAGAAGGTGTATGTGTTTTTGTAGGAGCAAAGTCGTAACAGATTCCCTCTAATTCCTGTCAC
Source organism: Antrostomus carolinensis (assembly GCF_000700745.2). Lineage (NCBI taxonomy): Eukaryota > Metazoa > Chordata > Aves > Caprimulgiformes > Caprimulgidae > Antrostomus > Antrostomus carolinensis. The sequence goes on from NW_010321667.1 coordinate 4,278, forward strand.
TCTGAAAGAAAAGACCAGCAAATGTCTTTGCAAAGACTCCTTCAAGTCAGCACCGCTCTGCATAGATTTTGCCGATCTCAGTACTCTGCCTTACAGGAAGGGAAGGGGATGTCGTGCAGCAAGAGAATTAATGTTCGAACAATCTCCTATTTTTTACTAGGACATATTTGTGTTTTTATATTAAATTAGTTGGGGATGATGAGGCAAAAGCTTTATCATGTTGCAGTTTAATTTGGCAATAGAAACTAATGCATAAATAGAAGTTCCGGGCAATTTAAAAACCAAATTTCATTCCCATTTTCTCTTTCCTTCACCAAAGCTTTCATGTGCTGAGTGCTAGAATAACTCTGCTGTTTTCACCCTACCAAAATTTCCCACAGATCATTCTGCGCATTTGTGGTTCCATGCAAAGGGGGAAAAAAGGCTTCCCGCCATCTGTTCTGAATTAGGTATCTTTTCCTATTATATTTCCCCGCTTTATTGGTTTTGTTGTTATGAAATAGGAACTTAAATTTGCAGTATTTGTACCCTTAAGAGTTTAGGCAATTCCCTTTATTTTCCAGGCTGCTGCTCTTAAGACAAATAAAATAGGACCCTGTTTCCAACAGACAGGTAACACCGCCGAGCTTCACCTTTTTATCATTCATTACCCCTTTTCCTAGCATGGTATTCTCTAATGACAAGGACCCGAAACAACATTGTAAACAGGCTTTTATTAGAGATCGTCTTTTCCCGATCGCTCCCCTTCTAGCTGTTCAACTGGCTGTGTAACGGCTTCGCCGCGCTGGGAACATTCCTGGCGGGCTCCCCGTTACCTGCAGGCTTCGTGTCACATCTGCGCACTCCATTGAACTCCACTCATTTTTCGTCTGCGCTGATAAGCGTGCAGGGAACGCGCCGCCTTCTCATTTCTGAACTTCACCGGCTGAGCCGCGGCAGCTTCCCCGGCCACCGAGCGAAATCCGCTTGCTCCTGCTGACGACGGGACGAGGCGTGTGCGGCGGTGAGGCCCCGCCGGGATTACG
>NW_010321668.1:0-282 GCF_000700745.2 Antrostomus carolinensis
CCTTTGGAAGACTTTTTGTCTTTGTTGGTTTTGGTTTGTTTTGGGATTTTTTTTTAATAAAACCTTTAAGTTAAACCTGGTAAGATGGTGCTGACAGCCCAGGCAAGAATCCCACCTTGCCAGGAGGACCCTGCTTGGCTTTTCCCCGCATGGTCAGACCCCTCGCCCTCTCTGCAAGCAGCAGCTGGGGAGGGGGTTTGCAGGTGGTGGGAGGAGCCGGGGCAGGGGCAGCTTCTCTGCCCACGGAGCTGCTGTGGGCCAGAGGCCGTGCTGGGGCTGGGC
>NW_010321668.1:391-1492 GCF_000700745.2 Antrostomus carolinensis
TGCCGCTGGGCTCTGGGGTCAGCTCACCACTCCACAAGGTGGGTCCCCTCTTGCTGGGTACTGCGGGCTCTGGAGGTGATGCATCTCCCCCTTACTCAGCCTTCTGCTGAGTAGGCTCAGAGTAAAGCCTTTGAACAAAGTTTTTCGGCACCAGGCTTTGCAAAACTCTACTAAAAAGCAGGACCTGCCCAGTGGGGTGTCTCTGAGCAGGTCTGTGCTGCCGGGCCCCTCTTTTGGGAGAGGGTGCTGTGGTCCCCACCTCGGCTGCAGCCCTGGTCCCGCTGCCAGCCCCGAGCCCGCTGCTGCCTGCAGGGAGCGGGGCCCAAGGCAGCTTCTGCACCCCCATCCCGCTGCGCCGAGCCCCGGGGGTGTGGGGTGGGGGCCACGCAGGCTGTGCAACCTGTTACCAACCCCTGGAGCTACCCGGGCCTTGTTAGCCCGGTATTCGTTAGTGCAGGGTGTGGGCCAGCTCTGCTGGCAGGGTATTGTGGGTATGGCTGGAGGGGCTGGCGATGCCTCCCTCCTCCTGTTCCTCCAGCAGCTTCCAGCCTGCTGTGCCCGCCGTGACTCAGCTTTCCCCGGGGCATGGGGGGGCCTCCGTGGGCAGAGGACCGGCCCCCAACAGAATGGGAACCACTGGGCTTGTAGCCAAGCCCTGTCCCAGTCACCCTGTGGACCTTGCTCTGTGCCTCAGTTTCCCCAAAGAGGAAGCTCAAGGCCACATCCTGCCTCTGGAGCACCAGGGTTTTGACTCCAGTTGTGCCTACAAGAGTTTGCAGCCAGCTGGGGCAAAGCATCCCAGGGGGCATTATGTGGGTTTTGGGGGGCAAGAGAGGGGCTCTGCCCTGTGCACAGCCCCACTGGGACAGGAAGGCTTTAAGGAGAAAATCTCACTCCAGCACTCCGATGCTGGGTGGCCCCAGGGGGGCACTGTCCACACCGCAGCCTGGCTAATTAGGCTGCTGTCAACTACCGCTAATGACCAGCAGATGCTAGATGGTCCAGCCTGGGTGCTGCTCTGCTCCGATGCTGGGGAAAGGGGCGGTTTAGCCTTTCCCAGCTCCAGGGGTCCCACCTCCTCTACCCCTGGCAGCCAGTGTG
>NW_010321668.1:1614-1992 GCF_000700745.2 Antrostomus carolinensis
GCCAGTTGTACCTGGGGCTTGTGCCGGTGTTCCCCCTTCCCCAGCAGGACCGGGGGCAAAGCCCACCCGTGCCCTGGGGCGTGGGGACAGCTCCACAAAGGCTCTTTCACCTGCCTAGGCGGGGCAGGGGATGACCCTGGGGGGTCTGGAGGGCCCAGGGTGGGCATACATGGGATGCCAGGCTGGGGTGCCCATCCTGACCTCTCCCTGCCGCATTGCCCCAGGGTGACCCCACAGCCCGTGTCACCGCAGCCCTGCCAGCCCCGTGGCCGAGCCCTGACACCGTGTCCCCTCGCTGCGATACTGGGGCTGGCACTGCCACTGCAGCCCAGGTGAGAGGAGCATGGGGACCGGCGGGCACAAACCAGCCTTGGGCCA
>NW_010321668.1:2144-2350 GCF_000700745.2 Antrostomus carolinensis
CCTGCCTTGGGGGGAGAGCTCGGGGAGGAGGTGGGGATCAGCTACAGGATTGATAATTCCTGCCTGTCCGCTGCCTGCGCTGGGGACCTGGGAGGCACAGGACAGGCTCATCCTGCCCCGGCTCGACCTGCGGAGGGGATTTGGCAGAGGAAAGAGGCTTAGGGAGGGGATTGAGGTTGTGCTGGGCTCTGTCAGTGTGGCCCCCC
>NW_010321669.1:0-5743 GCF_000700745.2 Antrostomus carolinensis
GCCCCGGCACCCCGCCACGTCCCACAGTGGGGCGAAAAAGTGTCTCACTTCGTTACTGAGGCCGAGCAGGGCCGTGGGGCGCACAGGCCTCTTCATTTATCATGGGCCGGGGGTGCACTGATTTAATGGGGTGGGTGTGCATGGGGCCGAGGCGGGGGGGGGTTCCCTGTGGGGAGATGCTGCTCTGAGGGCGGTTCCGCTTGGTTCCAGGGGCCGGTGGTTATGAGTTTGGGGTGGCTGAAAAGAGTGACGTACCTAGGCCTGAAGTCGGGCTCTTAACGTGCAGTTTCAGGGGTCTCAAGGATGTTCATTGAGTGGAGAGGTGCTTAACCTTTTTTGTTGCTGACATCCTTTTGTTTTAGCGCTCCTGGTGATGTCAGAGACGTGTTTCTAGGAGGGATGGAGGTTTCTGATGGCCTTTATTGTGCAGATGTAGCTTTTAAGTCAGCTATGATTTGGTCTGTTACCCATTTTTGGATTCCGAGTCACTCATAAGGGAAATATTCACAGTGAGAAAATACAAACTAAATGCTATTTGAGTCCTTTGTTTTTGTCTTGAGCATATTCAATTTCCTGTTTTATTTCATTGTCCCTCTCTTCATTTCCTTCCACAGCAGCCACATCTCACCTGCCCTGTAACTGACCAACAGAGAAGTAATGCCTGTTAACAATGAACTAAGTTTTGCTGCATAAATCACAAAATTAAGAAACTCTAATGGAGGGAGAAAAAAATTGACATTTATTTGAGTTGGTCTCTCTGGCTGCTAGAAGACTCCAGCTCTCTGGAAGTTCATGCAGATTCTGGGGAGTTGAGTTTCTTCCCCAGACCCCTAGGTATTTGGAAATTCAAGCAGTTGTAAACAAGATTTTTGATGTATTTATGAGGAAAGTAGAGGTGTTGCATTCACAAATTACTTTTACTGTGTTACAATAGAGTACTTCCATGGTTGGAAAATGACTTGGATGTCCTGTAGATTTTGAGCATGAAAACTTTTTGGAGGTAAAGAGCAAAGTCAGCCTAATATGGGCATTATGGTTTGAATCATATTTTATTTCCCTTTCAATCTTTTTCTGTTCTCCCTTTCTTTACCTCCATAGCCTCTTTGATTTCATTTGAAGTTTCCTGTATCAGTTAAGTACTGACAAATGTCTTGCTTTGGGAGATACCACTCCTAGTCTATGGTTGCAAATTGTCTTGGTTCTACTAGGTAATTTATTTTTCCTTTATTTATTTTCTGTGATACTTTCATCTCTCCTTCTCTTCTTTTTTTTTTTTTTCTTTTTTTTTTCTCCCCCTCCCCCCCATGAGGACAATCAAGCAGTGACACAAGATGCTTTGTACAGTCTCCATCATTGGAGGTTTTCAGGAGCAGACTGAAGTAACCTGAATAAACCTAAATAGCCTGGTCTGACACCAGAGTTGCCCTTGCTTGAGCAGGAGATCCTGAGTTAGCTTATGATTCTGTGATCTCAGTTTTCCATTATTTTTTTCCCCTTAAAATAAAGCGTTTGGAATTGGACTTTTCCTCCTAGGGCATTACATTTGATCATTGTGTTTTGAAGATGGTATTACGGTACCAAAGGCTATGGCTACAACTTCTAGGAACTGCCCCGCAACAATGAAACTGTGTATCACATGCCAATTTGTTTATTTTAAAGGAAAGGTAAGAGGATAAGAAGGAAGAGTCCTAATTTTGTTTTCAGGATTTCAGGTTTAAAATATATAGGTGCTAACTGTTTCACTGGCAGTTCCTTAAATGATGGAAAGGGAAGAATTTGGGAAGGGAGGATAATCTGGAACATTCAAATTTCTTAATTATTTTAGCAAAAATTGTAGGAATGCTAAAAGAATATACCCACTGTTTATTTTAATTTTTAATGTATTTCAGTTTAAATTATGAAAAGATGTGTATACAAGGTTCAAGGCACACTAACAGGTAATTAATGGTACAACAAAATCCCAGCAACATTAAAATAATCACTTAAGCAGGCATGCTGCCAGCCGTCTGCCTACAGAGAAGCTCTTTTCCACCCCTGCATCATGCTGGGAAGGATGCCCTCATCCCTTTCTTTAAAGGCCTGAAAAGTATATCTGCAGTATTCATAGCAGGTTACTGAATGTGGAGTATTTTAGAGAGAGGACAGGTTGCTCCCTGAATCCTCTCAAAGAATGACCTGCTGTTCCCTGTCCTCTTGCTTTCACAGATGGCTACAACACATTTTCTACCTGGAGATGAGTAGACCTCAAAAGCAAATCCCAGAACATCTCTCATATCCATCCCAGAATATCTCTCATATTTTTTTCCAGCATGATTCTTACTAAGCACATTGCTGCACGTCTTCATCAGCTATGGGCTTTTAAAGGTTTTCATATAGACTGCATTGCAGTAGACTAATCCTAGGGCAGCAAGTGGTGGGTAGGTGGCCAACAGTCAAAGTGAACTTTTGAAGTAATCTGGCTGTTAAACTGCGCTGTGTATCCATAAAGGGAATTCATTGCCATCAGTGTGTCCTCTACATACAACCACTGTGCATTCAGTGGCCATCATTAAATTTTAGCATTTTATCAACCATTCCAACTGAGTAATGTCTAAGGGTATATTCAAATCGTAGGGCTTGCAAAGCTGTTCTGTACAGTCATGCCAACAGACAGCATGTTGGGGGGAAGCTGAGGGTGCTCACCACTCTTGTGCTTTGGTGTCCACTGAAAGAAAAAGCTAGTTACTTGTGCTGTACAAGGAAGTTGCTGCTTCATGCTTGAATGTGTCCCTCCTTTCGGGATACTTGTGGAGCTGGGACTCTGAAATGTGAGAGTATACCTGCTTTTTACTAGAGAAGTAGCTTTTGAGTGCCCTGATCTCTACTTTGTATGTAAAAGAAGTGGTTTGGTGGAATGTGCCATGCTGTGGTCTAACAGTGCCATTTGAAAAATCATCTTCAGTTGTTTTTTTCTTTTACTCAATGCAATTTCTTAATTGAAAAATGAGAAAAAGCAAACCAATTTTATTTAAAACTGCGAAGTCCATTATCTGGCTGCATCATGGCACCATGTATATGTATAGGTTCTTCAGAATTGTATCTTCTGGATGTTAGAAGGCTTATAGTAGAAAGGACTCGTGATAGGACATTATGTGATAGTGGTGGGCTGTACATCTGACTCACGTGAGATCTGCTTTTGTGTGCAATGTGATATTTGATTCTCTCTGCTGAATAGGTCTGAATTATTTTGACTAGATCTCATAGGAAGAACTTAAATTTAAGAAATAAATATTTGTGTGAGCTTTGTCCTTAGCTGATAATAAGACAAGACACAAGAGACATGTTGGGAGCAAAGAGCTAAAGTCTGGGCTTCTGTTTTCAGACTAGATGTTCTCACACTGGCAGACTTAAGCAGTCATTAAACCTTCTCGATCTGTGAACCCCACTCTGGTCTGGGGACCTATTAGTAAGTGCAAGATGCCACCAGCTGTTCTTTCCTGCCTGTATCCAAATGATTTGAAAATGTGAATATAACTGATTTTTAGGATACTTCCTTCAATATACCCTCTTTATTAAGAATCCTGTTTGGTTTTAATAAATACTGAAGTTCAGTCAGCTATTAGCAGTATACTGTGATCAAAATAATGAAGAGATCTTTTAGGACATTTTATCAGATGTAGTAACAATACCACACAGAGAGAAAAAGTACTGAAATAAGTTCTCCCTTGAAACTGGTTATGGTTTAGTTAACAACCATAGTGACATATGCCTGAAATAAGTTTTTCCTTGAAACTAGTTATGAGTTAATAACATCTACAGTGGCATGTGCCATGTGATTGTATCCATTGGAATTCTGTCTTTAGTCTTCTAAAATTAAATATATCTGTACTGTCCTGTATATAATTTGGTCACTTCAAAGATTTTGCTGCATGAAAACAAATACTGAAATGTCATTCACCTGTACTTCCACCCAAAAGCAGGGATGGAAGGACATGGGGTTGGAGTAAGAAGGCAGTATAAAAACAGCAACTATTTGCTAGGAGGGAAAGGGGAGGCTATTGAGATGAAAGAATGAGAACTTACATCTTTCCTATAACCATACAGTGTATACTACAGTTAAGAGCAGTTTCTTCTTTAGGGTAGCATGGAGTTTGGGTTCTGGGTTTTTTCTAAATGTATAATATGGAAATGGGGTTTTGTCATCGTGCTGTCTGTATGGGTGTTCACATCCTCTTCCTGTCACCCGTTTTAGCTTTCATTGATAGTAAAAGGTTCAAAAAGAATTATTCTCTTAGAAGTGTGTGTGTCCTAGATCTGGGAAGAGCTGGAAGGGGAGCTGACATTTTCAAAGAAGAGAGAATTGGTATTGAAGAGAGTGCTTGTAGGTGGCCGGCCCTGGGAGGACCTTTGGCAGTGCTCATATGATCTCGGGTGACAAAGTCAATAGGCAGCGAGAAAGAAGTGTGTCAGAAGCCAGACATTGCTGATTCCAAGGATTTGTCTGATTTTCAAACTCTCTCCATAAGTCAGAGGCAGGAATATCTGCTTTATTTTCCTATTTATTTTTCTGTGAAGTAATTTTTCAACTGCCTTCTTTCTCTACCAGAGCATTTATAAGGATGCTTTCCTGACTTTGTAATAGAGATTTATTGAGCAGATTATGCTATATACAGTGAGTTTGCTTTATAAACGAGACATAGATTTCTCAGCTTTTAATATTGTGTAGGATCATTTACTTTTTAAAATTTGTCTTTCAATTTTTGTAGAAAGTGCAAGCTTCCATCAGCAGGAGTGTCTTGTGATTAGTGTGGGTATCACAAACTGTGATTAGACCTCCTTCAGATTTCTTTTCCCCAAGTGCACAGTGGGTCTTAAGTTCACCAGCTATTGTGCTAGCATACTTTAATTTCAGGAGAAACTGCAATTTTAGTGGATGGTGGTGGTTTAGACAGTGTTGTGGTTGCTGAACATACCTGCAAATTCAGGGAGAGAGAGGGAGAGAAAAGGCTGACCAAGTAGATTTGAAGGGGCTCAGTACCTGAGTACTCTATCTAGTTTTCTTCCTTTAATTTGTCTTTGCTTCTAAAGATAGAGGAGAGATTTAAAAGCAAAGTCACTAAATTCCTCCCTGAGAAGTTTGACACCCGTGCTGTGGATTTTCATTGCTACTGTAAAGAAAATACTCCAAAGAAATGTGAAGTGAATATGGCCCCAAACTCTATGAAATTTGCCTGTCTGAAAACCTGTCTTTGCCCTGCATCTAATATTTCTTAAAAACTCTGGAGCTAGAAATATATCCAACAGAAAGTATTAAGCCTTTCATGTTAATAACAGGTTGTGATCAAAGAAAGACCTAATGATGTGTGTCAGAATCAATGCAGGAGCTGCAGGGATGGATTTGTAGTTGGGGTTAGGGAGAACTACATCCTCCCCATTAGCACAGCTTAGTGGGGTGCTCACTGCATGTCACACGCTGGAAGGAGTTGGTACACAGCTCCCTTCCTCCTCTTCATCTTTCATCTGGTTCCCCCTTGCAGGGAACAGGTAAAAAAGGGATTGTAGTCCAAGAGTTGAAACTCTTTATGCACATGGCAGAGACTTGAGGCTGCACCAGGCTTTGTGTTGCTCAACTGTAAGACACACGTAAAAGCCCGTGTATTCCCTGGAAAAATAAAAGTAGTGAGAACAACAACAAAAAATTGCATAAAAGCTTGAGAGCAGTTGTACCATACTTCAAATCATAGAATCATAGAATGGTTTGGAT
>NW_010321670.1:0-2179 GCF_000700745.2 Antrostomus carolinensis
CTCATCCTTTTCCCTGCAGACACTCTTCCAAAACTCCCAAGGAAGCACATCTTACTCAGGTGTTTCTGGGAGTGAGTTGTTGGGGTTGGTAACACCGTGGTTGTTAACACAGTTTTGTATGGAGTGTGCTTAGTCATGATTTGGATGTGCCCTCTGGTTGTCAACTTATCTGTCTACATGGGGCATATGGGGACAGAATGACCCAAGGTAGTTAGTTCAGTCAACTACCTTCACTTTGTTGTCTACACCTCTTCTTTTTCCTTGGTAAGTTCAACATTGTGAGGCAGGTAGTCAGGAGGAGGAGAGATGAAGGTGTTACTGACAAGGCAGAGGCAATAGCTTCCCAAAGAGCCCAGGAGAACCTGTCCTAACCACAGCACTGAGATTTAGAGTTGTGGGGTGAGGAGAAGTCCACGTGGAAAATAAAAGCATGAGAACAGTAAGGGAATGTGCTGCCACAACACCTTTGGGAAAACATTGTCCCAGCAGCTGGGGTCCACAAGTCTTGTAGTCTTCTAGCTGGTGCAGTGATGCTTTTTGCATCCATTTTGTTTCCTTCCACAGAGCACTCATGGGAACTCCTACACACTCTGTTTCCTCAACTGGGAAGCTGAGTCCCTCCTTCTCATCGCTGGCCCTATCCCCAGTGAGAAGAGGCACAAAAAGTTGGTCCTGGGACCATAAGATAAGAGCATAGTCAAGTTCAAAAGGACCTCCAGAGGTCATCAGGCCCAACCCCTTGCTCCAAGCTCAGTCAGTCCTGAGCATCCAAGGAGGGTGACTGGACAAACTCCCCAGGCAGCACGTTCCACTGCTTGACTCACTTCTTAGTGAAAACCATTTTCCTCCTACTGTGTCCAAACCTCTCATCTTTCAATGTGAGGCTATTGCCTCTAGTCCTCCAACCATGCACTGCCACAGTGTTGAGCCTGGATCTGTCTTCTGGGGCATGTCACCATAGCTCCTCCAAAGCTGCTCTTAGGCCTCTCACCAAAGTCTTCTCTTCAGGCTCAGCAAGCCCCATGCCCTCACCCTCTCCTCCCAAACCATGTGCTCCAGCTCTTCACCATCCTGGACACCTTCTGATGAACTCACTCCACTTGGTCAAGGCCTTTATTGCATGACATCATTCTTGTGTTAGATCAGTGTTCTGGATGCCAACAGGAGAGTGCTGAGCACCACGAGACAGTGGCTATCTCCTAGCTCAGGTACTGCTCATATGGCTCAGGATGCTGATTAAAGTCCTCAGTGTCCAGGAACGGTGCTGGGAGTAACACTTGTTTTGACTGGGTTAACGCAAAAGCACCTTCTCCTGGCCCTGCTTTTCAGCTGCTGGTTCTCAGGGACTGAAGGATCCATGAGGAGACAAGGCTGGTTTCTACCAAGCCAGCTGCCATTCTGGGCTCTGTGTGAACGTGTGTCATCGTGTCCAACAGTGTCCTGTTGCAGTTCAGCAGCTCCCTTCCTCAGCTGCAAGTCTGGAAGCCTTTGCTGCTGGTCTCAACACGGCTTTGGAGAGCTCCTGGACAGCCCTTTGAAACACTCAACCCACACCTGCTGCCTCTCTTCCTTCCCTGAGTCTCTCCACGCCTCCCTCTGCCCAGAAACTTCTCCAGGAAGCCCTGGGCACAAACAGGGAAGGAGCAGGACAAGGAGGACATGCACTGCCTGTGGGTCTGTGTCCTGTGTTTACCAGCACTAAGCACCCACCAGCTGCTCTCTCAATCTGCTGTCCAGTGGGATGTGGGGAGAACTGGAAAAGCAACAGTGAAATACCCTTGGGTGGATATCAGGACAGCCTAAGAGGGGAAAAAAAAATGAAAAAAACAAGTGGCGCCAAAGCAATCACCCACCACCTTGCACCAGCAGAACAATGCCCAGCCAGACTCTGAAGAACAACGCCTTTGGAAAGACTGCGCAGTCTTCAGTTCCCAATTATTGTGCTAAGAACCACTGCACAGTCATCCACAACCCCCTCCCAGAATCACCCCGAGGAACATCTCTCTCCCTGGGCAACTTGGGAGAGGGTCTGCAGAAGAAAGGATGACACAAAGGCATGGGCTGGGATGCAGAAAAAATTTAATGAGTCAAAAAAGAGAGAAACAAAGATGCTCTGAGTGGAAGTCCCCATCCAGGGAGCACCGGAGTCTTCTAAGAGTCAGTGCCCCATGGCTGTGGC
>NW_010321671.1:0-1947 GCF_000700745.2 Antrostomus carolinensis
ATCCCGCATCCCACGGGCGGCAATCTGTCCCCAGCCTGATGTGGCAACCGCTGCCTCAGCCCCAAATGGGGGAAAATAACTGTCGGGCTCCTTCTCCGAGGGTCACTACTCCGAGGGTCATTACATCTGGCTCTTGTGAGCCAGAGCTCATGGTCTCTGGTGCTGCCCAAGCCCCATCATCAGTGTGACCCGAGGTGCAAGGGAGGGAGGCTGCTGTTTAGAAACCCAGCCTGTGAGATTTGGGGTCCTCCACCCAGCCCCAGGCAGGGAAAGCTCCCCGTGAGCAGTGGGAGCACCGGGTTACAGAACAGCAAACACCAGCCCCAGGAAGGCCATGGAGCTCCTTGCAGCCTGTTATTTTGGGACTGGTGAAGATTTCAAGCTGTGCCTCCCCCTCCAGCAACACAAAGGGTTGGTTTTGCAATGCCTGTGGTGCTTCCTCAGCAGAAGCTCTCCTCGGAGAGAAGAGGATGAGAAAAGGGCAGGGAAGCAGAAGGGAAGGTCAGCACTTGAGGACGATACACGCGAGGACAATGCACCCATGTCCTCTCCCTCTTGGGAAGCATCTGCCATCCCTCCAAATTGTTTCCATCTCCATCTGCAGCAGCGTTTCCTGACAAAGCATGTCCCACCAGGAGACAGGCTGCGATTGCACGCTTGCAGTGAGTCACCCAGGAGCGTGGCACAGCCAAGGGGCAGCCCTGGCACAAGCAGAACCCCTTGCCCATGCTGCTGGACACAGGGCAGCCCCCAGCCGAGCCAGCCCCCAAGCCCAACAAAACCCCCCTTCCCACAGTGATGGAGTCAACCGGGGTCACAGCAGCACCCACCGGCCCCATCGCACCCCCCGTGAGCGGGCAGCTGCCGGGTGCATCTCCAAGAGCCTGAGCTCCAGAGCCTGGCAGCACCCACAGCCGCTGCAGAGACGAGGATGGACAAGTTACCTCCCCAAAACGCCCCGGGAAATGCTCAGCAGCACATTTTCCAGCCCTGGTTGGGATGGTATCGGCTCTGTGGATCCAGCTGGCACCCACCAACCTCAGCAGAGAGTTTGGGGTGCTGCAGCAAGAGGAGAGGGGAGGCTACGGACCCAGTCTGCCCAGCCTTCATTCCCAGACCAGTGACTGGGAAATGCACATCGCGAGGAGAGCACTGGGAGCAACTGAGCTGCAGGGAGAGCAAGTTAAAATCCATGTAGGTCTGCGGGGAAAGCGACAACCACCCATCTGCCGAGCCTAACCTACACAACTGGATCTTTGAGCCCTCCAGAAGTGTCCTCTGAGCTTGGCACACACCTTCCCATCCCCAACCCAAAACCCAGGTGTGCTCTCAGAGCAAAAAACACACCTTCTTGTGCCGCTCCACGCACAGAAGTCACATTTGCCACAACAGCAAGAGACATCTGTGCTCGAGCGTCCTGCTCTGGGATCCAGACAAAAAGCAGCAGAGGTCCACTCCTGCAGCCCTGAAAAGCCTGAGAGACCCCCCGGAACAGCCCTCAGACACCCCAGAACATCCCTCAGACCCCCTGGGCAGCAAGCAGGGAGGAACCACAAAGGGGACTCAGCAAAGGCGGCTCCTGCCAGGTTCAGCTTCAACACCTCAAGCTGATGGCAAAGCTCCATGTCTCCAGCTGGCCTCAGGTCCACGTGGGCCCTGGCAGAAATGTCACCCATCTGCCACAGGAAAGGGTGGGACCTCCCCAGCCCCACGCACCCACGTACCGCACACGGCCGGATCCGACACACCTCCGAATGAGCCCCCCCCAGGAGCAGAAACCTTCTTCCTCCCACGCTCGCGAGATGGGAATCCAGAGCAAATCAAGGGAATTGAAGTTTTTGGTGGCTTTAAAGAGGACAAACGCCACAGGTCAGGCTGGAGAAGACCGCTGCCCTCGCAGAGATCCCACCTCCTGCTCCCTCGGCTCTCCTGGCCGCTCGCCCCACC
>NW_010321671.1:1958-3495 GCF_000700745.2 Antrostomus carolinensis
CCTGCCCCCGCCCCCCGCCGCACCCTCCAAGGCAAGCGGGGCCCCCCCTGCCCAGGTCTCCTGGCTGCCATCTCATCGCTGCTGAGAAAATGTCAAGCAGCTCTTGGGTAACGCAAACACTACGCAAAGGCAGAAAACTTCAATATTGCCAATAAATTTTTTCCAAGCTTTTAAGGGTCCCAAGAAAACCCGTCCTGGACCTTTCACTCACTGGAGAACGAGAGAAGGAAGAACCTCAGTTACAACAGGGCTACTCTTACCAGGTGTGAGAGCAAAAAAGGCTTCCCAGGCTCTGGACATCCACAGAAAGGATTTTTTTCAGTGCAGAAGGGAAAGGTTTTTTTGGAAGGTGCTGCCTGGATCAGCCCTGAGATGCCCATGACCAGAGGCAGCTCAGGCCGGGGTCCTGCCCGCCTCAGGGAGCACCTTTGGCAGGAGAGGAGGGCTGTGTGGGCTGTGCACAGCTGGTTCAAGGTGACCTCAGAGGCATGTCTTGTACCTCGCAGGAGGACACCCCGCAATGGGGACAACCTGACCTGCCTACTCGCATGGTGACAGGTTGGGTTGTCCCCTCCAGATATGCTCTCCTGCCTGACCTCGGCACTACGCACGGTGAGATAAAACTGACTTTCCCAGCAAGAGGCACAGACAAAGATCTGGGGGAAGAGAGAGAGATGTCCACCTCCAGCTTCTGGGAGAACAACCCAGTTCCTCTTCCTCTTGCTGGAAATACCCTGCTCTCCGTGCTCAACCGCAGTGGGAGGAAGAGTCTCCTCAATACATGAGCGTGGATTCACCCCAGCCATCCCCAGGGAGGTCAGTGAGGGAGGAGACCCTCCTGCCTGCATCCCGCAGCCCAACCAGATGCCACCTGGCTGTCACCACCAGCCCCTGCCGTGTCACCGAGCACAGCACAGAGCTGTGCCAGATAAGGTGGCGGCTGCACCAGCTGCCAGTCTGGACCAGAGCTCTCCTGCCGGTGGATTTAGACGAGGACAGGCTGAGGATTGGCAGGGATCAAGGCCACAGCATCCCACCTCCTGACCCACTTCCACACCGCCTCGCTGCCGGGAGCCGGCCGCTGCCTCAGTGGAAAGGGCCGGGCGAGCCGAGCAAAGGCCACGTGCTCCCGGGAGCCGGCAGTTATTTTAGAGCACTCGCCGCATTTCTGCTCTTCTGATGTCCCGTTCCCATAGAAACGAGGCCTGGAAATGGCAGACATTGCCTTTTTTTTTTACCCCCCCATATAAAAGCAGCGTTTCTCCCCACCGACTCACAGAGGCACCGTGTCATCCCTCGAAGATGAGCTGCAGACCCTGCTGGGTGCCTCCATCTCCGTGGCCACGCCAAGGACTGCGTGGTGCCCAGGGTGGTGGCATCACATCCCCGGCGAGGGCTGGTGCTTCACACACTGCCACCAGCATGGCAAACACCCCTCTGCTCCCCGCAGCGCCCGTGCTGGAAATTAAAAGCATGAGCAGCCATGGCAGGGGGATTTTTTGTGGCCAGTGTTTTTCGGAAAAGCAAGGGATTTCAC
>NW_010321671.1:3639-4384 GCF_000700745.2 Antrostomus carolinensis
TGCAGGCAGGCAGCTCTCACGGATGGTTTTCTTTCCCTTTCTCACTGTTCACGGAGATGCAAGAGTCGCGATCCAGCCAGACCATAAAACCCCACCTACCGCAGCCAGAGGCTCTGCAAACAGCAGTCAGACCTTCTAGGAGGCTGCAAACCCGGCGGGGTGCGAGGGGCTGTGACCCAGCAGCCTCACCAGCCTCTGCAAAGCCAGCGCTCCACCAGCCTCCCCTCAAGAGCTGTTTTTTTCCCCAGATGGGAACTTCAGGCCTCACAATATAGAACCAAACACAAAGAGTGCCAGGCTGGGTCCTGTCTGCAGAACCAGGGCGTTGGTTTTGGGACTGGCCACTGCCCCAGAGACAGGCAAGGAGGGGACCAGCACATAGAATGGAGTCTTGTGTCCAGGCCCAGAGACCCCAACACAATAAAGATGTGGAGCTGTGGGAGCGGGTCCAGAGGAGAGCCAGGAAGATGATCAGAGGGCTGGAGCCCCTCTCTTATGGAGAAAGGTTGAGGGAGCTGGGTTTGTTGAGCTTGGAGAAGAGAAGGCTCCAGGGAGAGCTCATTGCACCTTCCAGTACCTGAAGAGAGCTTAGAAACAGGAGGGAGAGCGACTTTGTACATGGGCAGAGAGTGACAGGACAAGGGGAAGAGGTTTTAAACTGAGAGAGGGGAGATTTAGGTGCGATATTAGGAGGAAATTTTTCACCCAGAGGGTGGTGAGACACTGGCCCAGGTTGCCCAGAGAC
>NW_010321672.1:0-360 GCF_000700745.2 Antrostomus carolinensis
CCGAGGTCTGACAAGCTGCAGTGGTTAAAAAGGAGCGAGGGGTCTCAGAAAAAAATGCACATTGGGGTGCAGGAGAGGGGAGCGGGGGCTGGCACAGCGTCGGAGGCGCTTGCAGAGGGGGGTCCCCTCCTGGGGTCCCCCTTTCCCGGCTCACCAGGCAGTGCCGGGGGAGCAGCCGGGATGTGTCGGGCAGCAGGAACCATCGCTCCATTGCAGGGCACCTTTGGAAGCCCTGCAGCCTCAGAGATCCCCATCTGGCACCCCGAAGCCTGGTGATGGGCACACCGGATAAATCCCCATCAGGTGCTACAGCTCCAAACCAGAGAGTTTAAAGAAGTGCCCGAGGAGCAGAGTGCTGCT
>NW_010321672.1:510-10846 GCF_000700745.2 Antrostomus carolinensis
GCTGGCTTATGGCTTGTGATGTTTTCCTGGCAGACAGCCCAGAGTGCTGCACGGTCACTGGGGAGGGGGAGCAGGGGGGACCTGCGGCAAATCCCTGCTCCCTCCCACTGCCCGGTGTGTAACTGGGTTAATGGGGCAGGGGGTTTAGTGCTGGCCCAGCCCACGCTGCTGCTCCTTCACCTGAAGGGCACAGAACCAGGTAAAGCAGAGCTCCTCAGAAAATGAGATTTGATGCAAAACACTCAGCTCTGCACTGGTTTATTCCCAGCTGCAGCATCCCAGTCCACAGCCAGCTGCCCAACGGAGCCCTGTGCAGGGAGATGAACACCCACTTGAGTGGGCACCCACCCAAGGGAGCACCCACTCAGGGGAGCACCCACCCAAACAGGCACCCACTCAAGCAGGCACCCACCTGAGTGGTCACCCACCCAAGCAGGCACCCACCCAAGGGATGACATGCTCAAGGGACTACCCACCTAAGCAGGCACCCACTTGAGCAGGCACACACCCAAGGGGGAACCCACCCAAGGGAACACCCACCCAAGCAGGCACTCATCCAAGGGGGTACCTACCCAAGGGATCACCCACTCAGGGGAGCACCAACTCAAGGGAGCACCCACTTGAGCAGGCACCCACTTGAGCAGGCACCCACCCAAGGGGGTACCTACCTGAGGGATCACCCACCCAAGGGGGCACCCATCCAATGGAGCACCCACCCGCACTCCCTCTTTTGTTCTCGTGCTTTGCCAGCTCACAGTGACTCAGTGCAAAGCTGCAATCACAGAGGCTGATTTCTCCCCCAGCTCAGAGCTGTCTCACTTTTCCCAGTGCCTCCCCTCCCCACCCCATCATCCAGCCCCCTCCCACCCTCTGGGGCCAGGATCCCTTCTGGGAGATGCTCCAGCTCCTGCATCTGCCTGGGCATTGCGGTTCCAGCCCCGGTGCTGTTGGTGACCACAGTGCATGGGAGCTACCGCGGGTGAAGCTCCAGCTCCCTCGGAGAGATGGAAACACTTAACTCTGAACCAGTCACTTCCCCGCTCGCTGACTGGTGTTTGAACTGGAGCAGGTTCAGCAAGGAAGCACCAAAGGCAACTTCTTGTCAGTGCAATTTAAGCTGCCACCTTCCTCCCTGGCAGCCCGGAGAGCCCTCAGCGCTCTGCAGTTCTGCTTTGCTCCTTGGGTTTGATCTCCCAACGTTCCCTCTCGCAGCAGAGCTGGAAGCTGTGATTAAATGTTTCCTTGGTGGCTTTACAGGGACAGGAAAAACCAAAAAATGGAGAAATAAAGCAGACATGGCAATCCCTGTCGATGGCTGCACGCGGTCATCTTTGCCAGCGGCTGATGTTTTCAGGCCCCACAAGGCTTTGGTGGTGGCCCTTGGCGAGGGAGCAGAGCCTGTCCCCAGTGTGGGCAATCGCTTTGTGTGTGTCACCTCTAATCTGGGGTGTTGATGTAAATTCCAATTCGAAGCTACACTCCAGCACAGCCTGAAGATTTCCCCTGCACCCAAAGCCTTTGGTTTCCTTTTTCTTTCTCCTTTCCCCTCTTTTTTTTTTCCCTCTCTCCTTGTGAAACTCCATCCTGATCTCTCCAGCCTGTGGGTTGGCAGGAATGAGCCGTCCTGCCCTGCACGAGGGAGCAGGAGCGAGTCTGTGTGTGGAAGAGGGAACCTGCAGCAGGGCTGGGAACGGCACGCTTGGCTCCTGGGCTCAGCTGTGATCTGAGTTGCCTTCCCCTTTATTGATTGCAGTAATGCAGGGGATTTGGAACGGGCTGGGTTGGGTAATGGGCTATAATTTAGTCCAGGTTTTGCAAATATATTGTTGAATATCCAAAAGAGAAAAAAAGGAACAAAAAGGCCGAGGAGATTTCTGGGAGGAGACAGAGACCAGGGCTGAGTATCTGCGTTTCTCACGGGGCAGCGCTTTGCATCATCCACCAGCTCAGCAAATTACAACCTAATCCTTTGTGGTGGCTTTGGGAAGGGGTGAGGCTGGGGAGGGAGAGGGCTGGGAACAAGGAGCCGTGCGAGTTTTTTGCACCTATCATCAGCCAACTGGCACATCACATTCCCGGCGGCTCCTGAGCATTCCTGGCCTTTCTGGAGCAGGGATTGATGCCTCATCCTGAGGCACCAGTGGACTCTTGCTCCCCTTCCTAAAAGAAGGTCCCATAGGCAGACCCCAAGCTGACCCCAACACACCCACCTTCCCTTCCCTTTCTATTTTCCCTTTTTTTCCCCATCCTCTGCATCCTCGAGGAATCCTCCATCCAGCCAAACAGGGAGATCCGGAGCAGGGAGCCAGCGCTGGGCTGGTTTGGGGTGTCTGGTGTTGCAACAGGAGCAGTGGGTGTGGAGGTGGGCTGGAGATGTTGGGGTGCGGTGAGGACAGAGGCACCCCCATCCCCATCCCTCCAGAGCAGGGGGTGTCCCGGCTCTTTGCTCTCTGCTGCCGTCAGGGCTGGGGGAGGGAGAATTTCAAAGGAGCTCATCCCAAGGCCACATCTGCTGCATGTGTTTAAAACAACTCATTAAAGTTCCTGAAAGGCCTAAAAAATGAGTAATTCTCTAAATGAGCGAGTCTATAATAGCCTCTAATAAGCTCTAATAGGAGACTTGTGTGTCGCTGAGCGTGATCCGGAGCTGGCCGGGCTGCGAGGGGCCCCCCCGCCCCGAAAAACACGGGGCTGGAGCATGGGGACCACGCAGGGGGGTGCGGGCACGGGGCAGGGTGGGTGCCCAGCCAGCATACACCCGGCAAAGGGACATGGGGAGCCGGGAATAAATGGATTTCAAGGCTCTGCGAAGTAGCAAACCCTCCAGGAGATGGATGTGGGGGTACCGGGCTCTGGGTTGTCACGGGGGGCCACCCTGCCACTAGGGGCTGGGTTTGTCATGGTGTTCTGGGCAGGAAAGGAGATTTTTCTTTTCCTTCCATCAATATATGCCTGGATGTGAAACACACCAGTAAAAAGCTCAGGGTTCTCCCTGCTCTCAGCATGTGCCTGTGCTTCCCTCAGCTCCCAGGGAGTCGGGCTGGTGGGAGCTCCTCACGCATCCTCGCCACTGCTCCGTGGGAAGATCCTGCTGCCAGGAGGGAGGCCAGGATGGAGGCCAGGCCATGGTCCTGCTGGGATGGCGGGAGGGGGACACTCCTCCGATGGGGTGCTGCAGTTTTCTTCCAGCTGGATCTGGTGCTTTGAAAATTGTTGAGATTTGCTTTTCCTTTTCCACCAAGCCAACACGTCAACACATGCTGCCTTGTCACAAAACACCTACCATTGCTGCAATGTCCTCCCAAACATCAGCTGTGGGATGGATCTACCAGCTTTCACCAGGGCTGGGGTTGGCTTCCATTCAACAATGTCCCACTGCATTGCAAGCGAGCAGAATGACATTTTACTGGGCTTCCAAAGAACTGGAATGTTTTGGAAACTTCAGGATTCAAGATGTTCTGCTCTTGTCGTGAACAGCTCACGCTGCTATATTGGTGAGATGATGTACCAGTCTCTTGGCACTTCTCCATGCTCTGACATCATGATGGGACATAACTCATCGAGCTGTGCCTCCACGTGCAACCTGAGCTGCACGTCCCACCCGCGCTGCGGGGAGTCGGGACAGCTTCGTCCTTGGGGTGAGGATGTTTCTGAGCACGGGGGGGATTTTGGATGGGAATTAGAGGTCTGGTGCAGCCTCCACTTGCCCAGATTTGATGTGCCACCTTGTTAATGGTACGTGGAGCCACCAGGAAGCACAGAAGAAGGAGATCTAAAGGACACTCAGTAACTGCCTTCATGTAATGTCTTGAGATACTTCACAGGTTTTGCTTTGTCCTGGGCAAAGCAAGGGCTGGAAATGAAAACTGTTGTTTGAAAACATCCTCATGGCCACAGGGAAAGAAAACCTGAGAAGCAGGAGCACAAAACACCCTGAAAGGCAAGGGAGGGAAGGCACCCCATCACCCCTGCTCCAACATGAGTTGCAAGTCAAGATTTCTTTCAAATTGTTTTTAGGTTAGCCTTGACTTCTAAACTCTTGGGTTGTCCTCATGCTGTTATTAAATAAAATCATTTAACCTAAACTAGAGCCTCCCTGCTTACTCAGGAATGGTATTTCAGGCTGGGACAACCACTGGATTTCCTTTTTCTGAGGTCACCTGTGCTGGAAATAGGACCCACAAGTGAGTCAGATGTTTCTCAGTAAATTTGAGGGGCTGCTGAGTTTCTGAGCTTCTCAATTAATAATCCTGCAGGGCTTTTCCCTTCTTCCAGAGTAGAAGATGTGGTCCTTAGAGCCGCTTGGACATCACCTGGCGCTCGGGAGGCGCAGTCACGGTGCAGCCTGATGTCAGTGCTGCAGTCTGGGCTGGTGTTTATTTATTCAATTGTCTTCATGAAATTCCAGTTAGTCATACAGGTGTCCTGTCCAAGAGGAAGGTCAGGGAGAGGAAAGGAAATGGAAGAGAAACAAAAGCGAGCTTGTGAGTCACACAGATGCATCCTTTGCCGTGCCCAGGGGTGGGAACACGCTTCTCCAGGGGTGGGAACACGCTTCTCCTGGTAACCCACAGGAATGTGGTTTGGGGATGTGTGTGTGTGTGTGTGAGCACACGTGTGTGCTGTCAGAGCCACGACCAGCACTGGACAAGGACAGGAACAGGAGCCTCCTGGCCTCTTTGGGGCTGGAGCTCCTGGGTGACATCCTTGTACACCCAGGACATCATCCCTCCAGCCCCTCAGCTCCTCCCGGCATCGCCGGGCACAGGGACCGGGGCTCATGCTGGCTCGGTCCCGGTGCAGTGGATCCTGGCTCAGTCCCAGTGCGGTGGCACACGCCGAGCACCCACCCAACTCACCAAGAACAGCATCTCCCAGTAACGAGAAGCGAATGGCAGAGCCCTGCCAGCCCGTGGCTCCCCGGCACGACACCCAACGCTGCCGGGAGCTCCCGGTGCCACGGCGGGGGAAACACGACCGCTGCCTGGTGTTTGTGAGGGACTTGAGATGGAATGTCACAGCCTCGCTGGCTGCAAGAAGACATCTTACTCAGATGGAAGGCAGGCAGGAAGATAGGGAGGAAGGAAGGAAGGAAGGAAGGAAGGAAGGAAGGAAGGAAGGAAGGAAGGAAGGAAGGAAGGAAGGAAGGAAGGAAGGAAGGAAGGAAGGAAGGAAGGAAGGAAGGAAGGAAGGAAGGAAGGAAGGAAGGAAGGAAGGAAGGAAGGAAGGAAGGAAGGAAGGAAGGAAGGAAGGAAGACAGTCTGGATTTCTTTGCCCTTCTTTGTCCTACAGCCCCCACGCTGGATGGGGTCCATGCACTGGGAGGTGTGAATGGGGCTGGAGAGTATAAGGAGAAGCTGGTGCTCTGGGTCTAGAAACATGAGGGGACCCATCTGGGCACCACGGGAACATGATGTGGTGGAGACAGCTTATCCATGATCTCAGTGTTCCCAAGCATTTGGGCTCTGAGGCTGACTGGAGCCTGGGACCTCCTTTTCTCTACCCAGAGGCAAGTTTCTCTGGAAACCAGGGAACAGGAGAAAATCCTCCCACCACCCAGCTGCCCGCATGGCTCCCGGCTGCAGAGCTGCCTTCCTCCCCCTCTCTCACACCTCCCTCCATTTCTGCAAGTCCCTGGGAGTTGTTAGATCATTTTTCCAGCTCCTCCAGGTGTCCATAAAACTAGCTGCAGATTCATCCATGGAAAGGGGAGCAGTGGTGAGGAGGAAGCCCAAAGCCACAGCCGTGCCACATCCCCACGGCTTTTCCTGGGGAAGGGGAGAAGCTCGGTGAGGGCAGGGACACCCCACACTGTTCCAGGGTCTCTCTTGAGCAGGAGACCCTCCAGATGGGCACCAGGCTCCCACCTCCACCCCATGAACACCAAGAGGCTTTTCTGCTGCAAAGCCCCATCCAGCACACCCTGGATGGGCTCTTGCTCCTGTATCCCTGGGCCCCAGTGCTCTTTGAGGAGAGGGATGATGGTGAGACCTTCAGCTTGTGGCAGGAAGGTGCAGTGCTGCAGAGACCACCAGAGCCCTGAGCTTTAACTGCCAGGGACCCTCGCAAAGCCTCTGCCCTGGCAGGACATCACCCAGGGAGGATGCTGCAGCCCGGACACGCTGGCTCTGTGCAACGTGGAGTGTGAAGCCATCCAGGCTGGCCTGCACTGGGATGGTTTAAGGATGAGGTGGTGGTGAGCAGCAGATCTGCTGTGGGTCTTCATCACCTCTGGAAAGTCCAAAAGCTGCCTGCTGGGCGAGAGGGGCAGGGCTGGGGCTGGGGGAGATGATGGGGTGGGGTAGGAAGGGGGTGCAAAAGAGAGAGGGGTCTCTTTCCTTTTTTTTGCAGGCAGAAATGATGTCATGTTTCGTCTAATCTAAATTCTGTCAAGCAAGCAGGGAGAAGAAAAAAAGAGACAGGGAAAGCGAGCAAGGGAAGGCTACAACAGTTAATAAAAATCTGGTAGACACATGTTCCCTGCGCTCAGCGAGAAGGAAGGGGGAGCCAGGCCCTGGCTGTGAGGAGCCTTAGGAGAGAAGGGAGAGGGGTGCTGGGCTCTCAGAACCCCTGTGCCTCCAGCCAGGGCGAGCTTCATCCTCTTCTTCATCTGACAGGGACCATTGGACGGAATCACAGTGGTTGGAAAAGCCCTTTAAGATCGAGTCCAGCCAATTCCACCTCTAACCCATGTCCCTCAGCACCTCGTCTGCCCGTATTTTAAATCCCACCAGGGATGGGGACTCCACCACTGCCCTGGGCAACCCCTTCCAATGCCTCAGAACCCTTTCAGCAAAGAAATTCTTCCTCACATCCCATCTCAACTGCCCTGGCCACAACTGGAGCCCATCTCCTCTTGTCCTGTCCCTTGGGCCTTGGTTGAACAGCCCCCCCCCCACCTCTCTCCACCCTCCTCCAAGGGACTTGCACAGAGCCACAAGGTCTCCCCTCAGCCTCCTTTTCTCCAGGCTCAACACCCCCAGTTCCCTCAGCCACAAGGGAACTCAGCACACTTGTGCTCCAGACCCTTCCCCAGCTCCGTTGCCCTTCTCTGGACACAAAGATGTCTGCTTTGGCTGTTGCTCTTTGACTGCAGCACATTGTTTTCTGGTTTGTCTGTGTTGCCTCAACAGAGTTCAGACAGGTCCAGTGTGCCCCAAGGAAGGCAGCAAACCCACCAGCAGGACCCCTCAGAGGTGGCTGCTCCACCGATGCCTACAGGAGACCTCTGGATGGTGGCTGCTGGGACATTTGGTGGTGCGCCAGCATTGCCCTGGCCCACAGGTGATTTGGACAAACAAATCCCTGTGGTAGGGGAGGAGGTGAGCTGTGGGTTTGGCATCGTAGTCCAAAGAAATCTCTCTTCACCTCATCAGATCAGGGGCTGCTGTGAAGGCTCTGGCTGGTACCTCCTGCAGATGCTCATCCCAGATGTGGCCAGGGATGCTCAGTGTCACTCAGTGAGTGTCACCCATCCTCTTCCTGGTGACATGGTCCCAGGAGGTGCTTGTGAGGGGATGGCATGTGAAGCTGGCCCATGGTGAGTGGTTCAGTCGCAGGCAGCATGGGAGGAGAAGCGATGGAGAGCAAGGAGGGTGATGGAAGGGTTTTGGTCGAGGTCTCCAAACAAGGATCCTGAAATACATTCCCAGGCCACAGAAACCACACTGGAAAATGCGCTTTGAGTGACGTGCTGTCAGGGATGGAGATGGGGCTGGGAAGAGCCAGGCTGAGCCCAGCCGGGGCCTCTTGTGTCGATTAACAAAACAAACAAACAGCGTTGCCCATAATGAGCTCCGGCTTCCAGCGGGGAGGGAGGGGGTGATTAAAACAGGATGCCACCGCTGCCATGTGCTCTGGGTTTGGGGCGAGGGCCCCGTGCCCTGCAATCAGGCAGAGCCCACGGCCCCTTCCCACACCCCCGGGGCAGATTCCTCGGGGTCCCACAGCGTGGTCCGCAGGCGCCAGGGATGCCACTGGCATCTTCCCACGTGTCCCCAGATGTTTTGGTCTCTTCCATTCCCATTGTTTTACCACAGGGCAAAGCGTTCAAATCCAGCCTGTGTCCCACTGGGATGGATCTTGTAAAGAGCAGATTTCAAGCCTGGGTAAAGGATTTTCTCTGGGGTCCTCGGTGGCTCAGCCCGGGGTCTGGCAGCAGGAGCAGACCCCAGGGATGAGCTCGGTGCAGTTCTGGGTGCAGAGGACAGCCCTGCTCCAAGCCCCCACCCTCCCACTGTGGATCCACATGGAAATCACACCATTACTAGACTACTTGTCATAAAATCCCATTGCTTGTAAAACCTCTTTCAAGTGAGACCCCAGGTGACATTTTTTCCCACAGCACAGGGACGGAGCTGGACGAGCTGTGGCTCCGGCTCTGGGGCTGCCAGGATGGGACTCTGTGGCCTTTCCCCATTCCCTGTTCACCTTCCTTCACGTCTCTGCATCCATCCAAGCTCCCCACCAACTGCTGGTGCTGGGAGAGCCACCGCCCCTGTGGGGACCCTCTGCTCCCACTCATAGGAGAGCAGGGGGGTGGCACAAATCCCTCCAACTGCCCGAGCTGTGGTGAAGTCCTCAGTGATTTCTCATCTCCAACAAGGATTTCACACGGTCTGTGTTGCGCCCAAGACCCAAACGTGTGAAATGAGGCACAAAAGCTCAGGAGAGGGAAGGATGCTGGTGCAAAGATTCATCTGATTTTCCATAACACATTAATTTGCAGCACCCTGGGTGGATCTCTGGAGCTCTGAAGGTCCCGGCTTTCCAGCCATTGTCCTGAAACACAAAGCGGCTGCAGGGGCCCGGTGTGCGGGGCAATAACGAAACCCATCTGGGAGCCGCTCGTTTCTTTATCTCCCCAGCTCCGTCTTCTTGAGGACCACGTTTTTTAATTTCTGTTGGATAAACAATATGGGATTGTGTACCCAAAGAAGCTCTAATTATCCCCCCGGGTTGTGTTTCCTTAAAGGAAATGAACTGGGCACGGCGTTCCCGCTGGAGAGGAGCACCGGCGCAATAGCTTCCAGATTTCTCCCTGTGCCACGACGATCCAGCAGCTCCAGACTGAGGAGAGAGGTGCTGCCTGCTCGCTCCTGGGGATGGCTTTAAAGGACATGGGGGTCCCTCCTGCCTGAACAGACACCCCAAAATGTGGGTGCTTCCAGCCTAGCCAGAGCCTGGGGGACTGGGAAGGAGCCTCACGCAGAACGGGGATGCTCTGGGTGGTCGGAGCTGCCCACCCCACCAACCTGAGGGACATGAGAGCCCCAGAGGGGTCCCTCGGGATGGGCAGCTTTGTCCCCTGACCCATTTCTGTTCCCCACCCAACTCTGCCCCATGTCCTTCACTCCCAGGCAGATGCTGGAGCATTGCTGCTCGTTGACACAGCACACAAGGCTCGCTCTGCCCATCACCTCCTGCTCCAGCTGCCATCCCATCCACAGAGACCTCTGCTGTCCCAGGCTCTGGTTTTAGGCAGGATTGTGGCTGCAACCAGCAGAACTTTCTCCCAGAGCCCTTTCCCCAGCCCGGGTGATGCTGTGACAGCAGATCCATTTGCCTCATTAGACAGGAAAGTGCAAGTGGATGCAGACTAGAAACCAGCTTCTCACCAGGGTGATCTGCTAAAACTAGTCTTAACTCAGATCTTTAACCCTTCCTACCAGGACCTTAAACTGTGTTCTGTCATCACCCTGCCGCCCAGGGAAATATTCCCTGCAGAAAATGCCTGGAGGCCACGAGGGAAATCATCTGCCAGAGATGACTGAGCGTTCGCAAGGGCCCAGCCCGGGTTTGGGGCCGTCCTTAGCTAAGTTATTACTTACAGGAATTGGCTGGTTATTCACCAAAACTGTGAGCTGCTGTAGAAATGCCACCTCGTGCCATGCCCAGGGCTGGGACAGCTCCCCGGAGCTGCAGATGCTCCTCGATAACCCCCGGAGGCACCATCATCTGCCCATGTGAGGGAGATGAACCATGAATCTTCTGTATTTATCCTCCCTCACCAATCTTTATTTACAGTGCTGACAACTGCTTTGGGCTATTTTTAGGCTTTATTACTGATTGTATCTGTAATGCTATGGGTAGTTAACTTGGCAGCAGGGGAGGCAGCGCGGGAGGCTTTCACCTCTCCCGAGACCTGACATCAAACCTTGTTGGTGGCAAGTGAAGATGAGTGTGGTGGGTCCTCCTCTTCCTCCATTGACCTCCACGGATCATCACATCATGGGACCTGCTGGGCAGCCTGGGCTGGGGGTGGCACTGGTGCCCAGGGAGGACCACGAGCCCTCCCAAGGAGGACGGTGCTGAGATGGGTGGCTGCTCTGGAGGG
>NW_010321673.1:0-466 GCF_000700745.2 Antrostomus carolinensis
ATAAAAATCTCTTAGTAATAGAATTTTACAGCAAAATAGTAACAAAGTAACTGGGATATGCATTAAGATTTCTGTAAGCCCATGTATTATTACCAGTATATGGATTTGAGAGTCTTTTGGCACACCTTTCTGGAAATAATGTTGGGTGAAAGAAAGAAAAAGTTCTATTTATAATAGACAAGTGGAGTATTCACTATTTTGTTTTGTGGAATTATATCTAGTTAGAGAGGAATTGTTGTGACCCGAAGGTCATTATACTACTGCTGTCTTACTGCTAAGCACAGGTGCTAAAAAGCAAGAGTTTAATACAGACCGATATGTTAGAAGACCTCAAAAGTTTCAAGGAACATTATTCTAGAGTTAAGAAGTCCTGAATGTATGTTGCTTAAGTTCCTGCATAATTCATGTCCTTCATATTTGTGTTAAAATAACCTTTTATTATCTGATCACAGGTTTTGATTTTTTT
>NW_010321674.1:0-6648 GCF_000700745.2 Antrostomus carolinensis
CTGCAGGACCTTGAGGACCTGCAGGTACTGTGTGCAATGACTGGGGTGGCTTTTGGGGACACCCCCAGAGCCTGTGTCCCATCCTTTGCACCCCCCCAAGCCAAGCTGTAGAGCAGGGATGTGGCTGGGGGGGGCTGGATATGGGATGATGGGAACCAGTTGGTGAAAAGCAAGAGAGAAGATGGTGCAGGAGGGGACAGCTCAAAGCTGGATCTGACCCCCCCATCTTGCTTTCACCCCCTCCAGCTGGATTTCTGGTTGGCAACTCGTGGTGTCGGGCACCCGGTCGATGTCCGCGTGCCCTTCCCCAGCCTGCAGCCCCTCAAAGCCCACCTGGAGGCCAACGGCATCTCCTACTCCATCATGATCGAGGACGTGCAGGTCAGCGGTGGTGGAAGGGAAGGGGTGAGACGTGGGGTCTTGGCACAGCAGAGGCTGAGGTCTCATCCTGATCCCTCTTCCCCAGGCGCTGGTGGACGATGAGCAGATGGAGATGCTTCGTGAACGCCGCTGGCTGCCGCTTTCCACCAACACCTTCAACTATGCCAGTTACCACAGCCTGGACGAGGTGAGAAAGCACGAGATTTGGGGTATTTTGGGGGAATCATGGAATCCCAGACTGGTTTGGGTTGGAAGGGACCTTAAAGCTCCCCCAGTTCCACCCCCCCTGCCAGCAGCAGGGACACCTTCCACTAGACCAGGTTGCTCAAAGCCTCATCCAACCTGGCCTTCAACACTTCCAGGGAGGGGACATCCACAACTGGATTTGTCCTTGCAAAGCCCTTTGCTCCATGTGCACCAAGAGCAGGGGATGAGCCAAGTGTCACCTCCAAATCCTTCTCCTCCACCTCCAGATCTACGCCTTCATGGACCTGCTGGTGGCTGAAAACTCACACCTGGTCAGCAAGATTGAGATCGGCCGGTCAACGGAGAACCGCCCCATCTACGTGCTCAAGGTGAAGATCTGGGGGTTCATGGGGTGATTGGAGGGGGGGGGATTGGGGACAGGAGCAGAGCTGACCCACCCCTCTCTGCTCTTCCAGTTCAGCAAAGGTGGGACGAACCGCCCGGCCATCTGGATTGACACCGGTATCCACTCCCGCGAGTGGGTGACACAGGCCAGCGGTGTCTGGTTCGCCAAGAAGGTACAGGGACCTCCTGGACATCCCCAGAGGGCCACCAGGTCCTAGAGCCATCATGGATGATGGGTGGCTGACCCTACAGAGAGCCCTTCAGCAGCACCAGGGAGCCTCAAAACTGCTCTCCTCTCTAGATTGTCCAGGATCATGAGAATGACGAAGGTCTGGCCTCCATCCTGGACAAGATGGACATCTTCCTGGAGATTGTCACCAACCCAGATGGCTTCGCCTTCACTCAAAGCCAGGTATCACCCCAGCTTTCCTCTCCCGACCTCCTATGGCCACGCTGGGTGGGGTTTGGAACCAGGATTGGGGTGCTGCACATGGAGGCTCCTGAAAGCTCAAATTCTCCTTGTCTACATTTTCATGGGGTGGGAAGGGGAGCACTGTGATCCCTCAGCCCCTCTGTTTGCTCCAGGCTGGTGGAACTCCAGCCCTGGAAACCAGCTGAGATGGTTCTGCTCTTCTAGAATCGCATGTGGCGCAAGACCAGGTCCAAGCACTCAAGCATTTGCGTCGGTGTGGACCCCAACCGCAACTGGGACGCAGGTTTTGGAGGTGAGACCTCTCCCATTCACCCTGTTGGGGGGTTCCACCTTCCAAGTGGAAGCTCTGAGGCCATTTCTGGCTCAGAAAGATCCACTGATGTCCCCTGGGGAAGGGATGAGATTTGCTCTCCCTGGCAGAGATGTGGGTTTGGTTTCCACCAGGGTTTTGGTGTCCCCTAGTGACCAAAGTGGTGGGGATCACAAGTGAAAACCATCATGCAAACATCTAGGAGGAGCCCCAAGAGTGTTCCTTGCTGGCCACCAAGCAGCTGAGGGCTGGGAAAAGTTCTTGGGCTTGGAAATGGAGAAGTCCCTTTGCCTTTGTGACTTTCTGAACCACTCAACTGCCACCAAAGCCACCAAATGGTGTTTTCATCTCTCCACAGGGTCTGGGGCCAGTGGAAACCCCTGCTCAGAGACGTACCATGGACCCTACGCCAACTCAGAGCCCGAGGTGAAGGCCATCGTAGACTTTGTGAAGAGCCACGGGAACATCAAGGCTTTCGTCTCCATCCACAGCTACTCCCAGCTCCTGCTCTACCCCTACGGCTACACCACCACCCCAGTGCCTGACCAGAAGGAACTGGTAGGGCTGATGGGAAGGTTGGAAGAGGGTTGGGTTGATGCAAGGCTGCTCTCCTCATCCAAGGAGGAGCAACCTTCATTGTGCATCATGAAGGGGGCATTGGCAAGCCAGGAAGAAGCCCTGGCTCCTCTGCCAGAACCCCAGGCCAAGGGGACTGAGCTTGGGCATCTTGGCCCAAGAATCTCAGAATTGCCCAGACTGGAAAAGCCCTTCAAGATCATCGAGTCCAACCATAAACCCATCACTGACCAGTCCCCTATGACTAACCCATGTCCCTCAGCACTGTGTCTACACCACTCTTCAATCCCTCCAGGGATGGGGACTCCACCACTGCCCTGGGCAACCCCTTCCAATGCCTCAGAACCCTTTCAGCAAAGAAATTCTTCCTCACATCCCATCTCAACTGCCCTGGCCACAACTGGAGCCCATTTCCTCTTGGCCTGTCCCTTGGGCCTTGGTTGAACAGACCCACCCCCACCTCTCTCCACCCTCCTCCAAGGGACTTGGACAGAGCCACAAGGTCTCCCCTCAGCCTCCTTTTCTCCAGGAAGCACTTTTGCCTGAAGCACTAACACAAACCCTCTCCTGCAGGTTGTATCTCACCAGCTTTCCCCTTCTCTACCTCATCTCTCTCTCTCCTGTCTATTCCCAGCACGAGATTTCCGAGAAAGCGGTGGCAGCTCTGTCTTCTCTGTACGGCACTAAATACAAGTACGGCAGCATCATCACCACCATCTGTAAGTAACAGGGAGGTGGAGAAACAACAATTCCCCCCCAAAAGAAACCCAAATCATCCCTCACACCTCACCAAAAGGTCCCATGAAACACCCGTATGACGCAGAGCGACCAACATTTCACATCCCTCTGGTTGTTTCTCCAGATAAAGCCAGTGGAGGAACCATCGACTGGACCTATGAACAGGGTATTAAATACTCCTTCACCTTCGAGCTGAGGGACACGGGGCGTTACGGGTTCCTGCTCCCCGCCAAAGAGATCGTCCCGACCGCCCAGGAGACGTGGCTGGCGCTGAAGGTCATCATGCAATACACGGTGGACCATCCCTACTAAAGGATCAGGAGCCCAAGCCATGGTTGAATTAGCTGTGGGGGTAGAAAAAAAGCAATAAATAAATCTGAGAAGGATCAGAAATGGCTTTTTTGGTTTGTTTTGGGGTTGTTTTTTGGAGATTGACTCAATGCTCCTCTGGGCACACGTGGCAGCGGCCAAAAAACCAGCATGTTTTGGCCCAGTGACCCAAAATGGGGATTAAAAGGGGATGAAAATAGTGTGGGGTAGAAGAAAGTGGTTGCTCCTCCCTGGAAGTGTTCAAGGCCAGGTTGGATGAGGCTTTGAGCAACCTGGTCTAGTGGAAGGTGTCCCTGCTGATGGCAGGGGGGTTGGAACTGGATGATCTTTCAGGTCCCTTCCAACCCAAACCATTCTATGAAATAAAAATAATGAATGTAGCAGCATCTCCCCCATAATTTAGTTTGTAGATGGTCTAAGGGGTTGCCTGAAAAATGATACCACCTGATGGGTTTAACTGGATGTGCCCAGGAGAGCTGAGCCAACTGTTTACTATGCGCTTGAAAGATGGACGGGTAGAGCACGCAGGGTCCCACCTTGGGGGCAGGCAGGAGATACTTCAACTCCACGAGCACATGAAAATGTTGTCATGGTTGTAATAAATTATAAAATATTGCCAGCCAGGCCAGGGAGGGGATGGTCCCGCTCTGCTCTGCACTGGGGCGGCCTCACCTCCAGCACTGGGGGCAGTTTGGGCACCACAGGAGAAAAAGGATCTAAAGCTGCTGGAGAGTGTCCAGAGGAGGGACACAACATTGGGGAAGGGTTTAGAGGGGAAGGGTGTGAGGAGAGGCTGAAGGCACTTGGTTTGTTCAGCCTGGAGAAGAGGAGACTGAGAGGAGATCTCATGGGGGTCTAGAACTTCCTCACAAGGGGCAGAGGAGGGGCAGGTGCTGATCTCTTCTCTCTGGCCACCAACGAATGCCAGGAGCAGAGGGAATGGCAGGAAGATGTGGCAGGGGAGGGTGAGGTTGGCCATGAGGAAAAGGTTCTTGAGGCAGCCAGAGGGTGGTGGAGCACTGGCACAGGCTCCCCAGGGAGGTGCTCATGGCACCAAGCCTGACAAGATTCCAGCAGCATTTGGCCAAGGCCCTGAGGGACATGGTGTGAATGTTGGGCTTGTCCTGTGCAGGGCCAGGAGTTGGACTGGATGATCCTTGTGGGTCCTTCCAACTCACAACATTTGATGACTCTATCATAATGCATCTGTCTGAAAACAGAGATGAGTGTTGGGATCATGTGTGTTGGCTTCAAGTCCTGATTTTCCTCTCCAGCTGTGGGAGACATCCAAAATCCCTGCCTGCTCTGGGCTGCATGAAAACCTCCTGCAATAGATGAAGAAAACTAGTCCAAGCTGCTTGAGATCCTCCAAATGCAGGGCATCAAAAGAAGAACTGAATGTACTTTGCCATCATCTTGATGGATTTGTAGGTTCTTTGATGGATTTGTAGGTTCTTTGATGGATGAACCACCTATGATGTCTCTAGCAGACAACTCCACTTTGTCACTGGGTAGTTTCAGATGATTTCTAGGTGACCCAGCCCATACTGGTGTGGTGGAAGCACTAATTTGATGAAAGCTGTGATACTTGTTTTCTCCAAGATCTTCACACCCTGTTCAGTTACCAGATTCATGGTCCCTGTGAGGTTTTATGGACCCTGGTGAGAGGGCAGAAGAAAATTTCCCTTCAGCCACTCTAACCTTAAAGAAGTTACCCCAAAAACACGGGCAAGGGTGTAACTGGGAATAAATTTCCAGCCTCTATCAGGCACTGGAACCACAGAGCTGCTTTACTAAAGAACACAGTTTGCCTTCAAGTGTCACAAAAGCATTTTATGAAGCCAAAATGATGTTCTGCCTCCCAACCTTGACTCGTAGCTGCCTGTAGGAGGTTAAGGGAACCAGCTTTGTTGGCAGAAGAGTGACTGATTCCTCCAGGTACGTTGTTTTCTGCAGCTCCAGTGACCAGCAACCTGCTCTGAGAAGTCAGGAAAGGAGCAAACCACCAGTGCACAGCAGAACTAAGGAGACCCTCAGCCTGCACACCACAGAGATGGGCACAGCAGATGATTTTGCCCTAAGATATGTCAGCTAAAGTCCTGGTTAGCACATCTGGCAGCCTTACTCTCTCTCATTTGATCTCATTTAAAACCAAACCCACCACACAGGAGCTCCCTGTAACCACAGCAAGGAACAAAGCAGAAAAAGCACAGTGAGAAACCAAACTTTCTAGACAAGGAGGGAAAACACAGTTATTTTCTCCCCCAACTCACCTTTAAAAATACAGAAGTGTTTCACAAAGTGTCCATGAGTAAAGTTGTCAGGTTACAGTGCCACAATGGGCATTATTTCCAAAAACATCTTTATTACAAATACTTCTGTTCTTTAACATAATTAAATCCCCCCCCCAAAACAACAATGTAGGGAATCCTCCCTCCAACATTTTGGCAAGTTGCTGAATGTCTGTATCTCTGCTACAAAAAAAAGAAATCAAGGCTTTTTTTTTGCTCACAGATGATTTCTGGCTTGTTTACCTTCACATGTGTTCTTCTGTTCACAAAGTCTGCAGATCCGTGCACAGCACAGAGGGAATATTTGTTCCAGACACAAATTCATTCATCTGAACTACAAGCTCAGCAGAACAGTTTCTACTGGTCACAGGTTTTACTATCAAGTTTCCTCCCTCCCCTCTAAAAAAAAAAAAATCAGTTTTATCAACTCCATCCTAACACTGGACCTAAAAAATCAGCCTTACCAAAGTGATCCTGTTCCTGCTGCTACAAAACATCAACTGTTCCAGCTCCCTCAGCCTTACCCGAGCTGCTATTTATATCCCACGGCCGCTTTTCTCTGTGGATTCCTAAAACAACAGACTGGGCTGCACTGCTCAGGGTTCCCCAGAGCCTGGACATTCATTTATTCAGTGGAAGAAGACACTGCTGCTTATTTCCATGGCCTGTTTGGGAGATTGCTCCTGCTAAGTGAGCGGCTGGCAAGAGATCCCACGTTGCCAGCAGTGCTGGAAAGACTGGGGCTGCTCCTCACGGTTGTCACCTTGAAGTCACGGCCTGAAGAACCACGGCTACGACGGCCTGAGGGGAGGGAAAAAAAAAGGATCAGAGGTTGTGTGTGTGATGGAGAACAAGGAGACATAAATGATCTGTTGCTTGTTGCTGGTTCTCCAGCTCTCAGTGTAAATATGTAGACTCAACAATAATTCAGTGAGGGGTTCTGGGTAGTTTCTATCTTGCTGTGAAGGCCTAAGAATTTGAAAAACTTACTAATCAGC
>NW_010321675.1:0-10637 GCF_000700745.2 Antrostomus carolinensis
CAAGGGGAAATGGCTCCAAACTGAAAGAGGGTAGGTTTGGATTAGAAATTAGAGGAAATTCTTTACTGTGAGAGTGGTGAGACACTGGAACAGGTTGCCCAGGGAAGTTATGGATGTCCCCTCCCTGGAAGTGTTTAAGGCCAGGTTGGATGAGGATTTGAGCAACCTGGTCTAGTGGAAGGGGTCCCCGGTGTTTGGAACTAGATGAGCTTTAAGCGCCCTTCCAACCCAAACCATTCCATGATTCTATGAAGGTTGCACAAACTCTCTTGCTTTTTCTTCATCTTCTATTCACCAGTACAATTGCATACTTGTCCTTTCACAACCATACACAGAGAGAGACTTCCCTATGGATTTATCATCAGGAAAAGTAATCAGCAGGAGCACTTGGCACATCACATGCAAATGAGTGGATTGCAATACTGGTGCTGGAGTAACAGCCAAAAGGTGGGAAGCTGGATGCACACAAAAGGAGTATGTCAAGGTATGAAGTACTTTTACAATCCCTTCCTTAGATGTCACAGGGAATGATCACGAGCATTGGGTGGTCCGGCATGGTCCTGAAGTGGGACAGGGCTTAATGCACTGAAATAGCCTTCCTGCCGTGACATGACAGGAGCATGGCTTGGAGGATCAGACTTGAGACCTTCTTAGTATTGCTGTTAATGCTTGCAATTGGGTTTTATCACTCATTAAGTTGTTGGCCTATTTTGATCTTCACTTCAACAAGGCTGAGTTGCTGTATCTTAATCATATGCAATGCACTTATAGTTCGTGTTTCTCTTCTAATAACTGAATGAGTTGTGTCTTGTCTGGTTGATATCTCTGGGCAAATTCCATGTAGAAGGCATTAGGCAGCCACACCCAGGGCCAGAATTTTCCCCAAAACACTAGGGGTTGTTTTTTTCCAATGCCATACGTGCAAATGCAAAACACAAAGCTAGCCTTTTTTATTTGCAGTTTCCAAGTACAAAGGCTTGGACCTGGACATGTAGGTAGGAAATCAGTCTAAAATTAGACTTACCTAACCTGACCTTGCAATTAAGCTTGATATCTAAGCATCCATGGGAATGATCCCCAGGCCTGAAGTTATTACCTTTTGTGAGCTGGGCTGTTTCCCTGTCTGAGGGTAGTACTGTATTGTTCTCTTAAGGGCTGTGTGAGTCACATCTTATATGAGTTGTTTTATCACTCTAATTAGTCTACATATTGAGAGGGAAAAAAAAGAAGGGTATACAAAAGGACAAAGGCAGAACGTATTAGGAGTCCCTTTGAACTTGTGAGGCTCTCCATATGATTTTCTAGCTGGGAAATCTCTTCCATGTCAGTGGTATAATCTACATAATGAACAAAACTTCACAGATGGACTGGCTGATGCAATGGACATTCTTTTCATAAATTGCCTTTTACTTCTATAATTTTCTTTGGTTTCCCACAGTATGGGTTGAATATTGTCAATTACTGAGCTATTATTTCCTACATTGCATAACTTGTAGAAGTACTATAAGTCAGGGAGGTGAGATTTTGTTCCAGAATTATCAGTGGCACAAAATAGCTAGAGGAAAAGAAGGCAGACATTAAAAAGAGAGGACCCTCTTCCCCCAAAAATCCCCAAACTGCTTTAGCATGTGTATGCCCTTTTAAAAACAAATAAACAAACTAACTCGACTCTGATTTCACACTTCACTTTTTGACCAATATCCTTAACTTAATGTTTGGTATTGTGTGGGGTTTTTTGTTGCTTTTTGTTTTTTTTTCTGCCCACAATTTATGCAGTGATACAGCTCTTCTGACTGTCTTGGAACTTCTTTGTGCCCTTGGCTTCTGAAGTTTTTAAAATTTTTTTTAGGTTTTATTACAAATGCTTTTTTTTTTTTTTTTAAAAAAAAAAAACAAAACCCAAAAACTAAAGGCCTTTTAGGAATGCAAGAAAATATTTATTTTGAAGTCCTGCTTTCACCTTCATTGCTTTCCTTGGACAAAGCTCACCACTTACTCAAATTCATAAAATTCTAGGACTTCAGATTTTATTTCCACAACCCTACTTGGTAGGTTAGAGATCAAATCCTTTCTGGATCCTCTCTCAGTCTTTCTCCAAAGATGGTTGGTGGTGACGTGGTTTTAAACTCTGATTCAGTCTAGCCTCCCGATTATTGCTGGATCAGAGATGTAAGGTTAGAGAGGTTGAATTTACTATGACCATGAGTTCAGGACTTGGAAAAGCTTTGTGGAAAACAAAAGTCTAGTTTGTATGAAAGAGGGCATTTTCTTTTGCTGCGTTATTGGGATGCATCATCTCAGCCAAGAACCTGGAAGACATTAAAGTAGATGTGATTGTCACAAACATTGAGGTTTTTAATTTTTTAATGGACCAGCTGCACTTTTAGGGAGTATGAGGTGGAACTGTAACCCACAAGTAGGTATGAAGGTGACATTTTGGTTATCCAGGAACAACAGTAATATGCAGGAGTTCTCAGTTCTCATTAGGTATGTGTGTGGGGAGAATATAAAATTTTATGTAGTGATGGTTTCCAATAAAAGGAAAGATATCTCACTCCTGGAGTGAAACTCAGACATTCACCCGTCCAAAGAGTTTGCCTAAGGCCTCCCCAAACTCACACTCTCCTCTTTTGTATTTTGTAGTTCCCTGATTGTGGGTCTCCAGCATTTATTCTGTCTCACAGAGTACATCTGCTGTCCAAGTGAAGGTGTGATTGCTCCACCTCATGTACCTGTACCAATAGTGTAACGGCACTGGCAGACGCTTAGTTGCCAAATATATTTGCAAAGTCTCAGGCAAGCATACTGAGCCTGAGCTGAAACTCCCATTGCTGTCAGCTGTGCTTCTATGTGAACTAGATCAGGTATTGATAACTCTGCCTTGGGGATGTCTAAACAAGTGGTGCTAGTACTTTCAGTTGCACTGTAAATGCATCTTCAGAAGTTCCTGCAGCTAAGATCAAAGATGTACTGCTTTGAGTAATGGACAAGTATGGAAAATGTGTGGTCCTGTCCCCAAAGATTGTATATGTCTTCCCAGAGAGGTGTTTTTTGTTGGTTTGGACGAAATGCCAGTGCCTCAGCTTTAAGGTGAGGCCTTTCATAGGGATTTCCCTCTTTATACTCTTTTCAGGTGTTGCATTAGATCATATCTTCCTTCCTGCCCACTTGTGTGGGACCATGACCTCTGAATGTCTTGCTCTCTATTTTAGGCATATTGTCCTGATACTTTTTGACACAGAGCTTGCAGTCTGTGCTTTACAGGGTGAATCAAAAAAACAGGCTGGCTGAAACAACTTGCTCAGGGACTCACAGGCAGCTGGGGTTGAGGTAAGAATTGAGTCTGTGTCTCTTGAATCCCAAGGAAGTTCTCCCTCTACTTCTAGAGGAACATAGAGGACTTAATGATCTTCAAGAATAACATAATTCTACTGAACTGTTGTTCAAACCCAAGGTTTTAAACCTGGGTACCAGAAGTGAGATGCATCCATTTATATTTTGTCATGTTAAGAAGTGCCACTTTCAGAAGTGATATCTGTCATCAGCTTCCAGAGTTGTACCTACCCACTCCCTCTGCAAGCCACGTGCTCTGTTTTGAAGCCTAGTAGACATACTGTGCCTATACAGCTCAAGGGGATTTGTAAATTTGGAGACAAACTGTGGTCTCTAAGGGCCACTGATACCTCCTTGAACTTGGAAAAAATGTCTTCGATGTCAAATGTAATCACATGCTTCAGGCAGCATTTATGCTTTGATCAATTTGAGATTTCCTTGGGGAAGCAAAGAGAATGGAGCCTGTCCATTCCTGGCCCTGTCTTAGATAACCCATGGCAGAGGCAGGGAAGCGAGCTCTTGATTTTTTTATTGGCAATGTGTAACATGATGCAAATGCTACAGAATGGAAGATGAGATTGCATTTGTAGACTGAATGATTCCTAGTTGAATATGCATTCAGTTTTGTTCTTTTCTGCTCATTCATCACTGGTACACAGACCATAATTTCCTCTAGCATATTTTAATTCCAGGTTAGCAACTGAGTTGTTAAGAGGTGTTAATCTTTGGGATTTTATTCACCTTTCTGGGATGATTGACTACATCATAAAACCTCAATATCCAGATTATATCAGTTAATTGAAATTTGTTAGAGAATACACATAATATTCTTATTGTCTCCTTGACTGGATGAGTGTGTAAGCATTTCCAAAGTAAATGAAAATGTGCTTTCCCTGAGCATTTCTGCCAGTAAAATCTGATCTTTCCAAAGCTTGTGGCAAGCTAGCGCAAAAGATGTGTGAGCACGGAAGGAGCAAATCTATATACGTATTCAAATAAACATCTCCATTATTAACTCTTTATTTAGCTCTCCTAGATTTCTGCATTTCTTTTGATTGGGAAGGCATTTAGTCTATGTAAAACTATGGTTTAGAAGCACATTATATTCTGGCTTTACCCTTACACACTTTAATGGAGATAGCTGGCTTGGGCAAGTCATACTGATGCTGTGGGTCATGCCACTTAGTGTTGCATGTCCAGTTCTAGCATGCTTTCCTGACAACACTGAATGTAAGGAATATCTCCTGCAATCACAATGGTGTTAAGGTTGGCAGGGACCTCTGAAGATCATCTAGTCCAGTTCTACATTTGCAAGCAAGGATGGCTAAAGCAGGTTCCTCAGGGCTGCTTTGAATGGAGACTCCACAACCTCCCAGAGCAACTTGTTCCATTGTTCAAACCACCCTCACTGTAAAGCAACTTTTTCTTGTGTTTACATGCAGCTTCCTGTATGTCAATGTGCTCATTGCCCCTTGGGCTTTCATTGGGTACCACTGAGAAGATTCTGATTTTGTCTTCTTTTTTCCCCCCGTCAGGTGTTTATCCACGAAGTTCTGTATCCCTGCAGTTATGCAATATCCTAAGCACTTCACCATTCATTTAAAAATAGCATTTTTGCTTTCTCAGTCAGGGCCATTTAACATTTTTACTCTAAAGGCACAGGAACCAGGAGGAATGTGGGGTTTGGATTAGAAATGACGTCCAGCCCTGTGCTCTCCCCTACAGAACATGCTACCTCCCACACTGACAGCTCTCCTTTTTGTGGAGATATGCATACCTATGGCACTGTGTTGTTATCACATCATAATATTAAGTAAATAGCTTTTGTTCTACCAAATCCGTGTGTACCAAATCCTCAGCATGAGGGAATGTCACCTAGTGTGGGAGGGAGAAAGGTGCATTTGCTTTTGTAGCTCATGCTGAGACACTAGTCTTGTTAACCCCCTTCCTTTTTGTCTTCTCCATGTCCCCTGCCTTGTTATAACTTGGCTAGGGACAGAGAAAATGTTGGCTTGCCTGGTTGGTTAGTGCAGTGGCAACTCTTCTTTAAAAAAATTAAAAAATAAAAAAATTAGTCCTAATTAAGGAGTTGTCCTCATGATTTGTGGTTTTGTATACTGGAAAGCAGGCCAAGGCTGTCTGATTTCATTTCTGTAAAAGAATGTAACTCCAGTTCCCTGCCAGTTTATACCATTCCCCATGCCGGGCAGCGGATAATTTCTCATGGTCCCAAAGCTTTCAACAATACTCCATTATGTTTCATGACTCATAAATGGGCTGGTGCCCATGGAAAGCCATGTGTCTCAGTGCAGGCAGTACAGCTCCCCGCAGTATGTTTGAACTGATTTCATAGCCTCCAGACTTAGCATGGTTTATTATTTTCATGACTTGCTCACTGTTCTCATTGTTGCTAAGACCGTATTGCATCAGTAGCAGGAATAAAATTAAAGGCCCTGGTGTGTTTCGATGCAAAATTAAAAGCATGATATGCGGAGCTTCAAATGAATGCAGAAGAAAACAAGATCAAACAAAAGACTGAACTAAAGTTCAAATCTAATAGCTCTTTGAGATAAGCAGCTCATATAAACTGCAGAGACAGCTGATAGATAAGACGATATTATCTGGACCAATATAGCTGCAGTGATTATTGCTGGCTGACCTGTGCACTCAGGGCTCTGCTGATGAATGTTGCACACGTCCTCTCTATTAAATCAGAATAAACTGAAGGATTAGAAAGATACGATATATAATCTTGAGTCTACTCCTGCAACCTTTATTCAACGGAGCTGAATCAATGAAGCCAACTGTTCCTTGCATAATTATCATTACTTGCTTCTTTCAGCCTGCTAAGTACTATGCAAACATATGTAAAGCCACAGTCTGGACCTCTACACCTGAGTAAAGGTTGGGAGATTACTGTGTTGTGTTTATGGCCTGATCTTGTGTTTATTAATATCCATGGAAAAACTGCTGGTTGGCTTCTTGCCTCAGGATTTTTTAATCCTATTGTGATTTCCTGGGGTTTTGATTCAGTTGGCAGCCTTTTCTCAGCAGCCTTGTGATATGGGGAGGGCTAGTTCAGAATGGAAGCCAAA
This sequence comes from Antrostomus carolinensis, assembly GCF_000700745.2. NCBI lineage: Eukaryota > Metazoa > Chordata > Aves > Caprimulgiformes > Caprimulgidae > Antrostomus > Antrostomus carolinensis. Next base: position 6,429 of record NW_010321675.1, read on the forward strand.
AGGGGATCAGTTTAGAAGGGCTGAATGGAGCGGTTTTGTCTGCTGTTGTAAAGGCATTTTGTAATACTCAGATAACTTACTGAAACTGGTGCCAGGTACTGTTGCAAGCATATGACTGTGGAAATAGCTGCTTGAGTAATAAGAACAATAGAATTTGAAAAAAATTATATTATTTATCTTTTAAAAAATTTTAGATTGGATAATAAAAACAAAAAAGTCAGTATTGCTCTATGTGCATAGTTAGATTTGCTTATTTGCTTTCAGGTTCTTATATTCTAGGCTAAGACAACATTTAGGTTGTTATACTATAGATTGAAGACTTATTTATTTAAAAAAAAAATCCCTTTCCTTCACATTTTTGTTCTTCTCTGTCTCTAATGGAACCATTTATGCAGTCTTAGATATTTGAATTTTTAAAAACCTGCTCTTAGATTTAGCCTCAAAAGAGCATGCATGAAATATTTTAAAATGGATATTCTTATTGAACTTACTCTTCGTTATATAACTTCCCATTTTCTATTTCTTTCTGATTTAGCCAGTTATCAAGTCTTTAATGTACATATTTATTTGAGAGGGCTGAATATATTTGGTCTAGTGAAAGAAAAGTATGTTCTATAAACAGATCTGTTCCTTCAGCAGAGCTTCATCTGTTTAGTTATTTTTTGGAAGGAGTTGCAGCAGTAACATTGGAAATGTGCTTGGTTGCTTGAAACAATCACTGGGCATTTATACAGAAAACAGACATTCAAGTCAGGAAGCTTTAAGAGGTAAAGCATGTGTGGATCTGTTGTGATGCCTAATGATTCATTTAGTGCGCTGTGGTTAATGATTATAATGACTATATGTGGTAATCCTGCTACCATGCTCACCTCCCCCTTCCTCTCTCACCCCTTTTCCCCCTGAAATAGGCAAGCAAATAGAAATCCAGCAGCGGACAGTGTCAAACACAGTGTTAGGCAGACCTGGCTGGCAGCAGGGCTGTGCGTTTACTGGCCTTGGCACGATTCAGAATTGATTCAGGAGTCCAGGTTTCCTGTAGCCTGGCCCATGCTTGTAGCTCCCATTGATTTTCCACAAGCTGCAACAGGGAAAATTCCCTGCTGAGGACCAAGCCGGATGACTGCAAGCTATGGAGGATGCAGTCCCTAGCTGTAATTAAAAGTGCCTTCCGATTAGTTCATGTAGCTGGAGCCAAAGGACCTGGATTCATTCTCTGATGCTGAGGGAGGCAGGAGCAGTAATTAATTATCTAGATGAGCTTTTCCATTGTGCGGAGTCTGGTCCCATGACCCTAGACAGGTTTCATTGCAAAGCAAAGGGAAAACTTATTTATTAAAGCTTAAGGCAAAGGTACAGATAGATAGGTAAAAGTTTTGGAAACAACCTAAAATCCTTGTAGTGTGTAGCAGCCTGGGGAACTGTTTACCCAATTTTCATGAAGAATGCCCTCCTTCCATCCCACCTCTGACCAACTCTAGACTAGCCACCTGCCTAGACTTGCTCCTTGGGGATTTTTCTCTCAATTCAAATGCAAATGCTGTGCTGATAGCTTGCTCAGGATGTTGGCAGCTAAGTTACTCCGGGTGCAGTTACATGAATGTTTTCCCCAGCAGCAGAGGCAATTTAGAAGTTTTGCCCCCACCTTTGGCCACTTGCACTTGGCTCTGTACCACACAGTTCATTGCCCCCCTCAGCTGTGCTGAAGCAGCTCTTTGTGGAGACATGAAATAATCCAAAATTAAAAAAACCAGGCTGACTGCTATTCAAAATAAGTTTCCCTGACCCAATTTACTACTTAGCCCCACAACTAATTGCATCAGCACAAGTGAACAGGAGGTAAATTGATGTGTAGGGATGGGAACAGGAGATCTGAGTCAAGCAGGAAAGTGGGAACTTCTCAAACTCTCTTTTTTCCTGGAAAAGTGGTTGTGTAATTACATCTTCAGGTTGTGGTTGTAGAGTACCAGATCTGTGCATCCAGAGGCAGTAAACTGATGCAGGTCAGGGATGGGAATGCAGTTGCCTTCCCATTAACCACAAGGTGCAGAATCCATTCTGGCTTTGGCCTTTTATTTCACCTTTACACTGGTGGCAGGAGGATGGAGAATACTTGATCTAGCATAAAGTTAGAGTGGAGACAGGTGATATTTGATCTGGCATAAAGCCTGCTGGTACAAAGTTGACATGTTGAAACATTTTGGACAAATTGAAACCAGCAGAGCTTCTACTTGTGCCATGTTTTGCCCCATATTGTATTTTTGGTCAGGATACAAAGTGGACTCTGTCTTGTCAACCAGTGGCATGGAGGTCTTGCTCTTCTTCCTCCATCACAGCTCTTTGCAAGAAGCTCTTGAGTGAGATGTTTCCTTCCTGCCTTCATGGTCCCCACATATCCCTAGCCCTGTTTGAAGTTAGTGCTATTCTGTGTCTCCTGTGTCATCAAAAACATAAGAGCATGGACACTTTTCTACAATGTGCTCGGCTTCTCACAGAGACTGTGCAAGACTTTTAGATGTGCCACTGAAACAGCAAACAGATGCCAAACAAAGTGCTTGCTTGGACACAAGCTTTTGGGACAAATCTGCTCTGTTTCCTGCTGTCAGGATTTGTAATTCCTGAGATCCCAGAGGGAATGGGAAAAGCAAGCTATCTTCACAAAGAGTGAGGAAGGTGAAAGATGTGGTTGTTCTTTCCATCACTGAGGTAAAGTTTAGAGGCAGGAGAGAGATTGAAAACAGGAGTGTTTGCTGCAGATAAGGTGGAGTTAATGCTCTTGACCAGTGGCTTGTATGGAAGCAGTTTATTAATTTATCCAAAATACAGGCTTTTCACCATCTTATTTGAAAATTGTTCCAGAAAGTCTGATTGCTTCTGATGTTTCACTCTATGCTGTAGTTCCTGGCCTAGCTTCTAGCTGGTGGGGGTAGACAAAAGCTGCCTCTTGGCAGGAAAGGAAGGTTTGGTCCTGATGTCCATCAGAACCAGAGCCTCTCCCATGAGGCTGCTGCTGAGGAGATGCAGAGCTGAGGGTGGCCAGACAGTAGCTGTTAGAGAGCAATTACTGTTGTGGATCATATTTGCTAATGTAATGAGTTAATGCCTAAATAAAATTAGTTAGAACCTAGTTAAAATAGTACACTGTGTCTGAGGAATGATATAAGCTGATGCCTTCAGAGACGCATTGAAAACTGATTTCTGCCTGAAGGATATGAAAATGTGAACTGCTGGCTGAATACAAGATACTGTTATTGAATAAATGTCAAAATCAGTGATAATACAGGCCCAGATATTGAAATAGTCTGGGGTGCACATCTGGGAGGATTATTTTCAAGCACAAGTCTGAATGAGGAGATACATGCAAATGGTTAATTAGGTGCATTTTCCTGAGTGGTAGCTGGTATACACCCATAGTCTCAGTGCTTGAATAGTTAAGGCTGATGTGTCAGCGTGAGCATTAGGCCTGGCAAAGTATTTTTAATGACAATAGTTGGACATGCAAATCAACACACAATGACGTTTGTTTCCCTTTTCCTCTACTTTTTTATGATTAGCTAAAGATATCTAAAGGATGCTTTGTTCCACTATAGCTCCCTTCGCCTCATTCAAAAAAACCATAATATGCTTTTCTGGGCAGCAACCAAGTTTATATTTGTGCCAGCACCTTAAGCTTGTGCTGACTTGTACCATTGTGGCAATAACTGCTAATGAGTGCAAATATGTTCCTGGAAAACCCTTGACAGTGGAGAGGTATCTCTAACTGGAATGATGCTCCTGGCTATGAAATAGCTGAACACCCGTTCCTTGCTCAGTAAAAAAAAAAAAAAACAAACCCAAAACTGAGTGCCCCCTGTTTGCAAGACCTGCTGTTGAAACTCAGAAGACTTTTTTTTTTTTTTTTTGCCAGTCTTGCAAAAATTGTCACATTCCTTTATCAGCGCAGAAACAAACCCTGCTCTTCCGTTCTTGTATGCAAAGGGCTCTCATGATAGAACAGATGGAATTGAAGGTTGACCATCAAGAAACAATTCCTGCAAAGCCCAGAAGGCGGTGGGAGGAGAAGTGATATTTGAAATGCTGTTTGGCTTGGTGAATGAGGGTTTTTATGTTCTAATGGTGACCTGTAATCGCACAAGTCCTGCCTAATCAAAACTAAGGACTAGGCTAAATTTATTACTTAAATGTTTTTGTTATTTGCTTGTAGTACACTCT
>NW_010321675.1:10676-17804 GCF_000700745.2 Antrostomus carolinensis
TAGTGCTGTGCTGGTAGATGTATTAATGCAGGAGGGCTGGAGGTGGTGGTTTTTCTATCAGGTCTCACAATTCCTTTTTTGAACAGATTTCTTCCTTTTCTGGGCCAATGCACTGACCTGACCAAGTAATTAAGAAATTGATTTAAAGCAATATGGTCTTGTCATGTGACTTTGCTTCACTGCATTTGTTCCTGTAGTTATGTTGAAATACCAAGTCACTATAAGCCAATATTTTCTGACTGAGGAGTGCTATCAGGATAAGTTCAGCTGTAGTAGCTATTCCCAGGTGCTATTAGTATTAATGGGGACAAAGCTCATCTAAGAGTCCACTCAGGTACATGAATTGATGTAGTCAAACTCTGATTTTGGTGTGGCAACACTTACTAGGGGAGCTTAGCCCTTTTGGTGTCTTAGCAGTGAAAAAAGCAACAGGGAGATGCCTTAAAAAAACCTGAACATGCCTCAAACAGTTGGAAGTATCTCAGCTCAGTGCAGCCTGCCTGGTCTTCTCAGGCACAAAATGCTGGGGCTGGTGGTGGCCAACAGCAGGGGCACATCTCTTGTGTCATCCCAGAAATTGTGTACAGGAGGCTGATTAGAAGCAGCTTGAGGATTACCTGTGAAGGAGGATTTGAGTTGGATATACACTAACCAGGCAGCGTTCCCAGGTTGAATCCCTGCACTACGTTATTGCCCCAGGCTTTCCTCACACTGATGTTCTTTCTCCATTGCCATGGTGATGAGGCTGCTGAAGACTGTGGAAGGGCAGACATATGGTACTGCTAACCTACCCTGCACCTCACCGCAGAATTCAGCGGCCACCATCAGGCATAAAGCCTCATCTCTACTCCCACTGACGCTATGGGGGTCTGTTCAGCTTTATGGGAGCTGGATCTGGAGAGGAAGAGAATAGGTATAAGGAAAAAAACTATCCCTGAATAGCTTTATCATAATTTCTAAAAAACCTAAACAAAACCCCCAAACCAAAACAAACAACAAAAAACCAAGCAAAAATAAAACCCCAAAAACCCAACCAACAACTCCAAAATCCCTAACCAAATAAAAAAAACCCCAACCATGGAGTCAGGCTGTCAGCTAGCATAAACCAGGCTCGCTCCTAACAGCTGAGGAGCTGGCCTGTATGCACACAAATTCACAGTTGGCTCTTCCTTTCTGCGTTTATTTTGCCATCTGTGTGGTGATTTTTTTTTTTTTTTTTTCAACAGTACATGAGTCGCATCACCTTCAGCTTTGAAGGTTTTACTGGTGCACCAAAATGGACTTTCATTCCTCCCTGAATCTTGAAGGGGATGAAGATTAAAGGCTCTCATCATCTCTAGATTTGTTTGGCAGTAATGGTTCATCTCGGGGATCCGTAACTCCTCCAGGGCTGGGAACAAACAGTTCTTGACTGTTCTTACAATCTATTTGTACCAGGCACTTCATCATTTTGACTTTATGATATGTGTGTTCAAAGAAATATATAGAACCATTTTAATAGCTTCAAGCTGTTCTAGGTTGACCTACCCTAGTAGGTACTGGCAAAATCTGAATTTATTACTTCATTAGCTGCTGTTCATGAGACCTGGATGGGTCAGAGGACTGGAAATGAAAAATAGTTTTTTTCCCTTTCTTGGGTACTGGTCTGAATTTGAATACAGGATGATCTGTGTATTGCTGGTTTATGAAAGATGAATTTAAGGTGTCTCACTTCAATTTCTAAGGAGCTAAATAATCATGTCAATTAGCTGCCTTTACCTTTTTCAGCTGTGTGAAGTGATGTATAGAATTTTATTTCTCCTATTCTGTCTTTGCCAGAAACAATTGATCAGAATGATATTAAACAGTAACAAACAAATAAAAGAAAAAAAAAAAAAGAAAAGAAAAAAAGAGGGAACAGCTGTTTCCAGTGATTAGTAATGGGTTGGAAGGAGGATGTTTTCCCAGGCTGGGAAAGGTGCAGTTTGGGGTTTGTGGTGTGGGGGGGTGTGTGTTTTTGTTTGTTTGTTCGTTTGGGGTTTTTTTTCCTTCAGCTCTCTCCATTGTCACAAAAATGTGTCTCCAAATGCAGTGAGCAGGCAGGGGTGAGGCTGGGGCTGACCCCTCCATACACCTACAGCCAAGGAAAGGCCTTTGCCATGGGTGGCTTGTGACAGTGGAGAGGGGGACAGTGACACCCCTCCATGCCCTGTTTCACAGTGGTAACTCAGGGGGAATGTGGATTATAGGGTCCCTGTTTTTTAATGAAGTTCTTCTACCGCTCAGACCTCAAAGCTAGGGACTGCTTTTGTACCAGGTCTGAACTAACACTTTCAATCTAGACTTCCATGGTCTGGCAGCTGAAATCCCTCTACAAACTTTGCAAATAAACTGTAATTCTGCATGAAACCAGATTGATGCAGCTTCCCCTGAAAGAGATTTTTTGAGTGTGGCACTTGAGCACAAGCAGTCAATATTTGTACATTACAGCATTCAGCTGTTCTCAGTGGAAGAATAATTATCTAATAGTTAACACACTGCAGCTTGGAAGTGGGAAGTCAAATACTTTTTTGCCTGCTGTTACCTTAGTTACTCTGTCTATACATTGGGGATGAAATGAGAACCCCCTACAAAAGACCTGTGGAGCTGTTGCAAGTGTTAATAAATGTTTGCAGAGCTCTTTAAAGTTCTCTGATTAAAGTAATTATGAACATATGAAGTGTTAAAATAATTTTGTAGATTTGGCTGCTATGAAAGGACTGGAATAGAAGAAGCTGGATCTCAATGTTGAGAAACTATTGAAAGCAGAATTTGAAAGAGAATGGTTATATGTTAAACTGTAACCATGAGAGATTTTATATACTTAAAGAAAGGCAGATCCTGTGATATTGACACAATATGCCAGCCTTTTCTGCACTCTGCCAAGCCAAACCACCCTATTTCCTGGTAGGGATTCTGAGAAATGTACTCTTATCTTCTATTTAAGATGTGCTTTAATTATTATTACCCATTACAGATTGTTAGAAGTACAGACATAGGTATCTCCCATATAAGCTATTCAAGAGAAAGAGGGAAAAGAAGTTCAAAAATAGTTCACATAATCTCAGAATTAGACCCAGAACACCCCTTCTCCTGCTCTGTTTCTCTCTCTTTTTTTTTTTCTCTAAAAAAATTGTTTTGTTTTGGGTTTTTTTTTAAATTATAAGCTAGGCAGTGACTGTCTACCTCCCCGTGGATGTATAGTTCCCGAAGAGCCCCATTCTTGGTTTTTTGGCAGTGCTGTATTTAAAATGTTATATAATAATAAAGCTTCCAGTGTTAATGGTAAGGCAAGAAGACTTGATGTTTCTAAGCTATAATTGGCTTGCATCCTCCTCTGCAGTAGCCAGTGGTAACAGAGACCCTGCACCAAGTTGTGGCATCAGTTACAGCCTTGAGACTGTAAGGGACAGTAGCCTGGGTGATGTAGCTCTAATATCATCAAACGGGGAAAAAAAATGAACACAGGCAGTTGACTTTTATAATACCGTATATATTCTTTTTATTGAGAGACTAGAGTTAATAAATCCTTAATGCTCTGTTTAGAAAAGTCCAAGCCAAGTCACAAACTTACAGGGATGGGAAGAGATGTTAACAGAACAAAGTGGGTGTCTGAGTTGGCTAAATAGACTTATGGAATGATATTGAAGGGTGGAGCTACCTACATAAATGAAAAACGAAGAGTATTTCTGTCACCCATGACTTGGTGCAGAAATCAAAGTGGGGAAACTCACCATTGCATGCAAGAAACCCCAAAGTCTGGTATGTTCCAAGAAGTTCAAATATGCTCTGTTCTGGCTGGTGGGAATTGAAGCAAACATCTTAGGTGGTTTGCATGTCATGCCAGACAGGCCTACCAACTGAAAACAGGACACCTCCCTGCCATGTGGAGTGGCAAACTATAGGGGGGATGAAAAATCTGTAATCTGGTCTTTTTAGCCAGAATGATGGTGATATGAATGCTGTTGTCAAATTGCAGGGGACCTTAGGAAGGCAAATCGCAAGTGTGTAATGAGGGACATGTGACTAAATATAGAGGAGACTCGAGCAAATCAGCCTTAACTCATGCTGGTGAAAATACACCCTGGAAAAAGGTGATGTTACCCCTACTCAGATGTTATGACATAGGGTGTCCTTTCAAACTGTAATAGTCTTATAGAAACACTGTAAGCGCATTCTAGGGCTTTCCACAATGGACCTCTGTCTTGTGACCCTCACCTCAATGCTACTGTTAGTTGTCTCTCATTGGTTTGTTTCTGAAAATATGTCCTTTTCCATTGGCTGCTGTTTTAGTACAAAAATGATTAGAGATGTCTTTGTGTAGGTATCATACAGATCATGTTAATGACATGTAAAGTAGCGTGTTGAGAGCTACCTGAGGTTTGCTTGCGTGTATATGTCCATTGATTTACACAACTGTTTTTATTCTTATTTCCTTAAACCATTGTGAAAATTGGAGAGTGGCTTATAAGTTGTAGTTCTAGTCAGCTCCTTACTGACATCAGCTCATCAAGGAGGCTCAGTGGAAAAATACAGCACAAGAAGACTGAACTCAGTAATGAGGTTCTAGATTGATTTTTTTTTTTTTTAATACATTATTTAAATAAAAAGTGGATAAGGTATATAAGCGTAAATGTTGATTATATATCAAATACCCTTAAATGCAAACACATTATCTCTAGGAAATACCCAAGATACACCATAAGGGAGGATGAGAAAGAATAAATGCAGGATTTACTAGTCTGTGGAATTATCTTCTAAGGAAGGTAGGGAACTTCCCCATGATGTTAAAATGAAATGAAAAAAAAATTGCTATGACATACTTAGGTGGAATTCACATGCAGTGACAGACAAGTCAGAGATTCCCGAGATATCTGTGGATAGTTTCCATCATGAACAACTTTTAGCCAGTATAGCAACTTTTAAGCTTGGATGAAGCATGAAGTTTTGAAACTTCAGAGTCTGTGGGGGTGTGATTCACCTGACCAAATGCAGAGATCTCCATCTGTGCTCACTGTCTAGACTGCCATTACAGTCAGCAAAGAGAAAACAGGCATTTCTAGGGCATGATTTGCCTTCTCCTAAAATAGTCATCTGGGATATGCGAGGCAACTACTTGGAAACAAAAGTCCAAAGATGACTTAGCAGTATGGAAATTTGTGAACCAGAAAATTGTGTTCTGTAATTCAGAACTCTGTTCTGAAAACTAAGTTTTCTCAATACCTACATTGAGAGCTGTAAATGAGGCTTCAGAACCACAAGCTGACCTGAACTGAAAACCCTGACTGAGGCCTTCAGCAGAGGGTAGCAGTTTCCTGCAGATCCGAGCTGCTTCCTGCACCTTGACTCTGATGAAAGCCCTGGTGCAGCTGGCCCATCTCTCATACCATTTTGAAAAACTTTCTACTGAAGGATAATTTGCTCTTCAGTGATCACTCTGAAGCTGATTCTTAATCATTCCTTCCCCCAAAAGTGTTATCCCAGCAATTACAGGTGTTTCTGTTCTAAATCAGCCAGAGGAGGGCACTTTTGAGCTATGGGAGACCTCCTGGCCAGTGGGGCGGAAGGTGCTGTTTGTCCCATTAGTTTTATTAGCTGGACTCTTCCTCAAAATCCTCCACCAGCAGGCTTGGTTCAGTGTCTGTCCCCTGGCACAGGTGGTGGTGGGCTCCTTTCTCTTTCAGACCTTTCATCCTGTTGGCTTGCCAGTTGTGGTTATGCCTGTTAGGAGGTGGCAAGAGCCAGTGCTTTATCTATGGAGGATGATGGACCTGAGCTGCAGAGTTTGGGTGTGGATGAAGGTGTTGGTGCCTCACTCCCAGGCTTTGGGTGCTGGGAGCTTGTCCTACAGGAGATGGCTGGGCTAGCTGATGTCCTGGGATACTTCTATGCTAGTGAGCTAAACTGGGCACAAGCTTGAGGGCTGCCACACAACTGACTGTTTCGGTGTTAGCATCCTGGTGGCAAGCTTATGGCCTAGGCCAGTTATTGCTCTGCTAGATGATGTCCAGGCATGTTGGGAGATAGCATGGCCAAAGACAATTTTCCATAGGCAATGTTGCCATGATGCACTCTTTTGGTAGGAAGAACATCTGTCTGCATGGGTGTGAGTGATGCCATGTCACTCAGCCTCAGCACCAGAAGGCAGGTCCTGGCCTTTATAGATTAGCAAAGTGGTGATTGCCTCGGTATCCATTAACTTACGTTGGTTTGGAAATGTGGACCCTGTCATTCCAAGTTCTTGGCTTCATTTGGGACACTCTTCCCTTGAAAAGGTTAGTCTGCTAGATTGCATAGCAGCTAAGTTGGAGATCTGCTTAGCAGCCGTTCCTGCAGAGAAGTATTTTCAGGGAAAGTATTTAAAACATTAGCAGTGGGGGGTGGGGTGGAAATCGCAGAGAAAGTAAAATCCGTACGTATTGTACATATGTTTGCTTTAAAGAGCGGGTGACCCCTGCTGAGTTTCTTGGCACTGAAAGCCAGGCCAATGAGGACATCACCAGATGGGTTCATTACCAAGGCATTTTCATTATCACCCCTCGGGGCCAGCCCCTCGTCGTCCTCCTGGTTGGAGCATGGGAAGGAACACTCTGTTCCGAATCCACCGAGGTATGAGAACACAGGGGGAAGTGCTTGTTTCTGGGACAAAAAAAAGCCATAGTGACAGATCACGCCACACAAGTTCACGTGAGAAGCTGAAGGCCAGTTTGCTGGTCCTGCAGCCCCCCTCTCTCAGCCTATGTATGTAGGTACGTGCAAGTTCAAATGGGCTATTAAGATCCAGTAAGTGCCAGTGGAAATCTGGTTCATCTCAGATGAGGCTCCCCTGGCATGACCCTATCAGTACATTAATTCCAGTGGAGCTCACTGGAACTTGTACAAAGACAACATGAGCAGACAGAACATAAGCAAACCTAGTAAATCCTGGTTAATCCGACCTGAAGGAATTCCCTACTGAAAATTGACTAATGCCTTGAATTTGTTCTGACTTATCTTGCAATGTCAGTTCTCCGAAAGCAGTAAAATAATAATTTTTAACACTCGGACTCCTTCTAAAACTACATTTGCAGAAACGAAGGTGTCAAGTTAAACTGATAGTGCTTTAACTCT
>NW_010321675.1:17824-20271 GCF_000700745.2 Antrostomus carolinensis
CTGTTGTCTTTCCCAAAAGTTGTCAGTTGCAAACACATGCAGCAGTATAAGGTTTTGCTTCCCTTGGTCAAGCTGTAAAGGCTACATTGGTGCAAAAGATTGACTTCTTCAGCTAGTGGTGTTGTCCCTTTTTTTGTCTAAGTGTGAGTATGTGACCCTGGATTTGTGGAGTAATTGCTCTAAAATTGGTGTGGGTGAAGATCCATAGGTGAGTTGAAGACCTGTTAATGATTTAGTTAGGATTTAGTGGAGTGGCTAACCCTTTTCTGCCTCAAGCAACTTCATACGCTGTGGAGAACTTTTGTGCTAGACTTGGAAGTGCGCAGGGTGGAATTTCTATCACCTCTTTCCCAATTATCATTGTTTATGCATGGAGCCACCTGTCTTCTTGGTACCTTGCCATGGTGAAAAGAAGTTTCTTTCCATTTTCCCAAGAGAAGGGGAAGGCTGGTAAAAAATTGAAGGCATTTTAACATTTATGAAGAAAAAGCAAATACATATTGCAACAGACCCGGAAGGGTCAGAATGGACTGAATGTTCCTAAACCTTTATGGTAATTTGCTCCAGTAATTTCAATTATAATTAAGAAACTGATACAGAGGCCATTATTGCTATGAGTCAGGCTTGCAAGATCTGCTTTTACAGCACACGTAGCTGCAGGCTGCCCATATTCAGCATTTAAATGCTATTAATTTAGAAACAGTTACTAGAAATATGTCTGTTAAATGCAAGGTTTGGAGCAGTACAGATATACAAAGCTGATAACAAACCCCAGCTGTGGGGAAATGAGGAAGTTTTATGCACACCTTAGGTCTCTGCAGCCACCTTTGCCCCCAGGAATATGTCAGAGTAATCTTGAGGGATTTTTTTAGGCTGCTGTGTCCTGGCTGTTTCCCTCCTGCTGACTCTGCCTTTCCTATGGTGTGGATGTGAGGGAGCAAATCACTGTTCAGCTTGGTGAAGGCAGATGTAGCAAAGGTCACCTGTTTCCCATGCTTATTATCTGTCCAAACTAGTGTTGCTGTCTCCTGCCCAAGTTGAATTCTATGAAGGCTGTTGGGTGCTTCTGAAAAGCAAACTGTGTTACTGAAGTGCCAAAATAGGGATGCAAGTTTTACATGTTTTCCCTTTGAGTACCATGGAGCTGTTATTAGGTAGATGGTTGATACAAACAAATTTCAGCTCTGGAATTGTTCATGAGTTGTCCCCTTGAAAATTTGCTAGTCATTGTTTCTGCTCCAAGATAAGACTTTTTTTTTTTTTTTTTTTTTTTTTTTTCCTCCATTTGGAGAATAGAAAATACTAAATAACAGGGAATCTGGTTGAACTGTCAACTACTTTCCTGACCTGCAGATTGAGTTACTGCTAAGAAGGATGGCAATCATCCTGTGAAACACCAGTTAGAGTGAATGTTCTTGAACAGCAGGATAACAGGGAGCATGGACATGTCTGGAATTTGGATATTGCTCAGTATGTGCAACATTGGATCATCCTTCTCTGCAAGACACTGCTTTGATTCCTCCTCCTCAGGACAGGTGTTTGCCAGACTTCTTGTGCACCACGGGGAGCAGTGAATCTCCCTGCCTTTGTGTGACTCTTTCTTTTCCAGAGTGATCACCAGAAAAACACTCAATGAGCAGCGTTGGGCTGATGCCTTCCAAAGCAACAGGATGTGTTTCACAAATCTTGCTAGCATGTAAGGGTCTCACTTTCTGTTAAGTCATTTTATATTCTCTTTGAAAATAATTCATCTTCTCAATTCATATTGAAAAGGGACAGAAAATAGCTAAAGAAAAGGTCAGTCCTCTGCTCCTATGATTAAGATCTACACCTAGTTGCTTTTGGAAAGCTAAGGGAAAGTGCTATTCAGTTGCTGTATCAGATTTCTGGTGAAGTGCTTGGTGAGGTGCAGTGGCTGGGACAGATGTTCTTGTGTGAGATCTAGCTTCAATTTTAGGTCTTTGAACATAAAATGAATCAGAGAAGTCTGTGGTGCTTTTTTGCCTTGCATGCTATATAAAGATGTAGTATCTGCAGTGTGCTTTGAGTTCCTGTATCAAGAATCTACGTTGTAAACACTGTTAGGTGGGCGCTTTCTGCTGTCATGTCAGACTTGACACCACTGGATCATTTTAGTGACAGGCAGATGTCTTGGGAAGGCAAGTACTTCTGTTTGTGAGCTGGGGTCACATTTAAAAAAAGAACTTTAATAGTAGCAGTGTGGTGTATTTTGGATGTATCTGTGAGTGAGATTGCTTTGATAGGTCCTCTCTTGGGAAAGATGTTCTTTGGTCAGATGCAACAGTTGGTCCTGTTTGCCCTTGGCAGCCTGTGAACATGGAAGCTCTGTGGATGCTTTTTGAATCATATCCCTGATGTCAATTGTATATGTTCCTTAAGAGGTAATAAAATCTATTCCTACTTCCACAGTGGGTGAAGCACATAAA
>NW_010321675.1:20307-77292 GCF_000700745.2 Antrostomus carolinensis
TACTCCTCCACTTCAGGATTTGCAGCCCCAGCAAGTGCTGCCTGTGAGCGTGTTCCCTGCAGCACACTCATCTCTCAGTGAGCAGAGAATCTCAAATATCTTTTTGGATGACTGAGGAAGAGTACAGAAGTGTAACCATTTGCTCTGACAGCAAAGGCAAGATGTTATAAAAAGCTTTTGTAGTATGAGTCAGGAACAAGAATTATAGCATGCTGTCTAGAAAGAATTCTAAAGCTCCTATAACTGAGTTTTTCCAAAAGCCAAGGTTGACCTATTAGCCTGCCTTATGGCTAAGGAAACAGCCACAGAATTATGCCGCAACACAGTTTAATATTAGTCTTGAAGCTAGGCCCAAGCAGAAGTTGACAATACAGTCTGAGTTAATGGTGACTATATAATAGGAAGAAATAACCTGAGAACACTTGCTTTCACAGCTCTAGGTTAGTTCCTGGGGATGTGAATGAACTGTAAATCTCACCTTTCCCTTCCTTTCGGTACAGAAACTCTAGGTGAAAATAAAATGTCCAAATAATTGGAAAGTCTTTCATGTAAGGATCTCGGGTAAGCCACAACTAGACTTGTGCTACTGATAAATTTTTCTGATTTTGCTTAGCTGATGTGAAAATTCAGAAGAAAAATGTCTTGATTTTTGATTTATGGAGGCAGGATTAAAAAAAACCCTAACAAACAAACTAACTGCAGAATTCAAATTACTTCACTTCAGGTCAAACAAAAGATGTTGCTTCACCCAGATGTTTTACTTTGTTCAAATTTTAGAATGTTTCAAAAAATGTAGTGAAGTAATTTAAAAAATTACCAATATGACTGATTTGGAAAACCTAAATATTTTTATTCCCTCCTCTCCCCCACTTTGGGATGTGTGATTTTCAATGGAAACAATTTGCTAGAATCAGTATACATACAGCCAACCTACCACTGCCTGTTTTGCTTTCCTTCAACCAGAGGATTTTTCCCAGTTCCTTCTCCAAACCTCTCTCCCAGGCAGTGGGAGAGACCTTCGCCGTCATGGGCTGACACTGGGCAGCTCTGAGAAGAGCATTTTGCTATCCTCATATGAAGAGCTGGATAATCTCACTTGACTGAGACATGTAAATGAAGGTTGTGGAGAGCCGCTCCGATTTAGAAGAATGACCCCCAGAAAGGTCTGGTCTGGGCAGAGCTGTACGGGGTGGCTTGTGACTGCTGCTGTGCAGCCACTGCAGTAGGAGTTCTGGCTTTCAGGAGCTGCTAATGGAACAAAAAGTTCCCTCTGTCCCTGGCGTGGATTGAGATATGGCTGGGTGGTGAGCCATTGACCCAGCACAGGATGTCTGTGGGATGGGAGGGAGATTTTTTGGACAAGAACTTTGAGAAATTCTGCAGGAAAAAGTTCTGCAAACAACTGTATTCAATCTTGGTTTCTGCTCAGAAGTGAATGCTCGTGGTTTGCAAAGTTTGTTCAAGAAGAGGTCAGTCGTGCAACTTCATTGTGATAGACACTGGAGGTGTTTTACTCCTTTACATAAAAAAGATTTGAACAGGGCAAAATAGCTGTCTGCTGCCAGTGGAAGTGAACTCGAGCATTGGCTAGCCTCAGTTTGTGGAAGGTTCAATAACAATAAATGTGTATATTTCATGCTCCCAGTAATAAGTCAATTAGAGTCACTTTGAAAGGAGATAGTGCTTGATCTTTTTGTTGAAAAGTTGTCCAAAATAAAAAAAAAAAACTAAGAAAAGAGTGAAAAGAACAAATTCTTTGGAGCTCACATCATTAATAATGTTTGGATTGAGCAAGCAGACCTTGGTTCAATAGGTTCTGCCTCTTCTTTATACCACTTATGGGAGGATTAGAGAAGTACAACCAAGAAATTCTGTGCACACAAACTTTGAGTTCTGATTTGTTTTGGTTTTGTTTTTTGTTTTGTTTTGTTTTTTTAAATCTTGCTCAACAGTATATAAAACTTTTTTAAAAGCCTGTGAAGCTATTAGGACCCCTCTTGCTAAAATTACTATTGTAAAAAGATGATTTGCAGCATTGAGAGGTTCCCCCCATTTGTAAGGTCCCAACCTGGAGACACTATTTATGCATTACTCACTTGCATGGTTTAAAATTTCTAAATCTTCCTTTGTGTGCATATCTCCAAAATGTTAATCCCTGGGAGAGAATCCAATTTACCCCAAATTTGTGAGTGTTAGCAGCTGAAGTTTCTGTCTCGTGAACTGGGCCTTCATTCACCAACACTGAATGTGATTTATTGAAAAAATAACATCAAGGTAGTACTGCAGTATGAGAAATAATTATATAGTATAAGGAGAAGTATAGGATTAGGGTTGGGTAAGAAATTGTAGTAGTAATAGTTGAAAATCTTGGGGTAAGAAATGTGCTGAGAAAGAAGGAAGGTAGTGGGGTATTCAAAGTAACTATTAAGACAGATTTATACTATACTTGTAAGAACTGAGTGAACTATAATTTAGATGCATAATTTCTGGTTTTGACTAGAATGACGGGTGAAAGAACTCTGATAAAACCTGTCTCCCTTCTAAAGGCTAATGTAACAGACTTGTGGTCAGACCTATGTCAACTGTTGGCTTCCTTGATAAGGCTTATAGTTAGAGAAAGCCCAGACCCTTCTGGCACAAAAAAAATGCAAGGGGAAAAAGGACCAAGGAACAGCACAGAAGATGAAAGCAGTAAGGAAATAGGATTGGGCAGCACCAGTGTTATAGGAAACAGAGAACAGAGGAGGACAGGAATGAGTGAAGGGTTATTTAAGTGTTCTCTTTCATTTAAAAATCCAAACAAATAAACAAAAAAAAACAACAAAAAAAGGCTTCTAGTTGGGCTAGCAGTATCTGCGAGCTCCAGAGATCTGTAGTCTAATAGGCGACTCCAGAAGAAAACATACTACTTGCTTTACTTGGAATGGAGTAGGAGATAGATGATGAGAGAGAAAAATCCATAGAGTGTGCTAGGAAAAAAAAAAAAAAAAAGCAACCCTCAGCATGGAAGAGCCATGCTGGGAAAAATGTGAACAAGTCATAAGGATGTTGCTGTTATTTGTTCCAGTACTTAAAATTCTAGACAAAGAGGGCTGTTCTCTGTATTTCTTTGTGTGACCTTATTGTGTATTTGGATATATTTTCTGGTGACCTGGAGTTTTGGATGGTCATTGGCTGGAAAATTTTTCCTTACAGAGATTGTTTTCCTGTTTCATAATAGGAGAAATTTAACTCTTCTAAGAAAGGACAACTGGGGCCTTATTTCTGTGATAATGCCAATAATAATAGTTACTATTTTCTTGTCCAAACATTCTTTCGACACAAATGACATTTTGTACAAAATATATTTTTTTCCAAAAATATTTAAATTCTTTTCTAAATGCAGTGGGAGTATTGACATTGATTTAATGGTTGCAGTATCAGGCCCTTGAGGGGAAAAAGGCAATATGTTCTCCTTTGATCTTGTATTCATCTTCTTGCTCGTTATCTTCATTTCAGTGAATCTTCTGTACAAGGATGAAGTTCCTCTCCTGTCCTCAGAACCTCTGATGGTTTCTCCCTCGTTTTGATACACGTGAGCATAACTTCAGTAACTTTTTTTTTGGCATAGGTATACAAGTAGTTGAAGCAACTTCCTCTGTCCTTGTGGCAAAGAGAGACAAGGATACCTCTTCTAACAGAAACAGGTGATGAAGTGGCAGATGCCAGGTCACTGTTTGTATCATAAATAATTCTGGCTAATGTTGTTTGCATTTCTGCTTGTTTATACCTAAATTGGTGAGATGAAACTGTACCACACATCCAAATTCTCATTTTCTGGTTGCCAACATCACCTTTGCCTCGTGGTGTTGGCAGCAATAGGGCTGGAACCTGGTGCTGCTTGCTGAGCTACCTGCTAGGAGGTTTGTCCTCCCATTGAGGAGACAATAGTATCAGCTCTTTTTGGTGGAGATCACCTTCTGCCCTTGTGTTTTGGTGTTGACAAGTGGAAGGGCAACATCTGGAGCTACTGTGGAGCGCTGTGGGCAGAGGCACCTTGTATCCCTGATCCTCTGGTCTTGCAACCAGAAGTTGTTTGAACTCCTTTCCTCTGTGTGCATTTGGGTGTCTCTCTAAAAGAAACATGGAGAGAGGTTTTATCTAGATATTTGAGGAGAACGTGTATGCACCTGGGCTCTTGAGCTGTGGCATGTATGGAAGAGCTATGCCTGCCTCAGTGCATGGCTATGGCCTCTGGGAACAGTTCAGGCTCACAGGAGAGGGAGTATGGGAAGGAGAACAAGAGACTGGAGATGCAAAAGCATTTTAGACATAATTTTGCCTCAAGGATAAATCTGCAAGCTTCTGCAAGATCTGGGGAAGATAAAGCTGAAAAATAATGTATTTAAAACAGCAAATCAGTGGGCTATCTTTACTATTTCAGTTCCATAATCAATATGGGCTGATGGGGCTTCAGTTATATACTGTGGTTGAAATGACCCAGCATGTCTTCCATTCATACAGTTTCCCCTCTGCAGAGATATGAGATGCATATGTTTGACGTGCTATATAGCAAAAGGTCTTCTGCTGTCCAGTACAGAGCAGCTGAGAGATTAGAAATAGTTTTATTAATATGTCCAAAAGAGATAACAATAAATAAGTTTTCCTATTCAGTCACTACCAAACAGTGATATATCTTGCAGGCAGCCAGATGCTGGCTAAACGAACAAGCCTTGCAATATTGCACTCTCAAGCTGGTGTACTACAAAGGGAGCAAGTGCCAGGCCTGGGGACCATCCTTGGAGAGGCCCCAGCCTTTCCCAGGAATTCCTCCTCCTGTGCATCATAGCCAATTCCAAGTGCTGCAATAAGACAGAGTCATGTTTCAGACCTTTCCAGATCCTATAGGAAACAGCTAGTACCATGAACCACATCCATATGTTGTCAGAGCTGGCTAACTCCCCTTGTAGTCAAAACTGCAAGCTGAATTACTGAAACCTCGCATCAGATCTGGAAAACTGTTCTGTTTCGTACCCCATCACCATCCCCAGTATGGATAGCAGGGATAACACTTTAGCTGGCAGCGTTGGCCTTGAGGTTTAACAGAATGCAGCTTATTCTTCCATGACTCTCAGTCCTGGAGTGCTGACAGCAAGAGACTAGAAGTGGGCTAAGGAAATTGATGCTGGATGTGAGTCAGGTACAAGGCTGAATTCAGCTTGGATTTAATATTACTGAAATACCACAGGTGGTTTCTGTTAGGATTTGGCCTCATATGGCAAGACTGAAGTCAGGTCAGCTGTTCAGTGAGATCCAGCCTTGAATTCTCATGAGCATGGTGAGTGAAGTGAGATTTCAGTCACACCTGAAGCAAAAAGTAGTCTCTTTCCTGTTTGGGTGTGAACTAGGGACCAGAAATCACAGGGGCTGGTGTGAAGTGTACATAGACCTAAGAGTGGGCTTGGGTGTACACACATTTTAGGTTTCTTTAGCTTAAATGGGATTTGTACCAATGAGCTGTAGCAGAGGTCTGACATTAGGTCCTGTGACTGGAGGTTGAACCTTTACTCTGTTATTCCAAGAGTCATTATTTTATCAACTTCCAATTGGTTGTAAAGGAACTTCAAGGTGTATTTTAAGAAAAGCTGTGAAAATTTTTGAGACTGAGTGAGAAACCGCAGCAGCTCATCAGGTCATAAGTTAAGTCCGTGAATAAATTGAGGCTGAGCCATGTGGGAGCCCTTCACAGCCCACCAGAGACGGGTGCTGAGATGCCTTTCATGCAGCTGGCTCTGGTTTATCCTGTGCCTTGCATTGCTTATGACTGTTCTGACATATTGTGAAAGACTCACCAATGTAAAGAGAGGGACTTTCCAAGCTGTTCTGGGATCCAGTTTGCTATGTGTTGATCAGGGTTGGCTTTTGCTAACCTGGTTTGGTTAGAAATGCTCTGGAGAAGTGCCAAAGACTGGAACAAGATGGAATTAATAACCATGGTTAGGTATGAACAGAATATGGTCATACTCCCAACATTATACTACAAAGCAAAGATGGTTTCTGTGCTTTCCAAGACAACACATATAAAAGGAGAAAAATGTGTCTGTGCTGGGTCAAACTGAGCAGGACCTCAGCCAGGAGCCCAGAGAAACCTGTTGGTGTGAGATACAGACTAGAGGTGACATCACTAAACTTTGATGCCATATGAATCTGGAGAGTGAGTCCTGTCCTGCTTGTCTCTTGTTTGTCATGAAATAGCATTACTCCCTTTTTTCCCTGTTTTACCAATATAGAAAGTACACTGGCAGGCAGTTCCCCCCGGTAATTTTCACTTATACTTTTGAGGTGTTAAAGAGACAGTGAGAGTTGGAATTGGTAGCCTTTTGTATAGGTATATGTATTAGAGTGGCACCACTTGTCATTTCCTAGCCCAAATCCTGAGCGATCCTCCCTCAAATCACACAGACACTGTAAAATACAACCAACAAAGCACTCTAGTGAGAGAGTAGGAATTCCAAGTGTTATATAGCAAAGGTAGGTACGCTGGACTTAAAAATGGAAGAAATAATTTGTTTCCTTTTCTATTTAGACCCTAGAGGAATCTATAATGGCTGCAGGACCAAGAGGTAGCACCAACCACAGCTTTCATTTTCTAGGCTCAGCCTTAGCAAGAACTGACCCTAGTCTAAGCTTCATTTCTGCTATGTTATTGGCTAACTCAGCTGCTGGTGATCTGGTATGGTCATTAATTAGCTGGTTTACTAGCTCATTTGCATTTGCATCCACAATTTAATAATTGTATTTATTATTCTTTATTAGTCTGACAGCAAAAAAAAAAAAAAAAAGACAGTTATTTCAGGGAGAATCTGGCTGGTTTACTAATTTCTAATCAATAAACAGCATAGAGGGCTGTTTTCTCTTGTGAGTTTCAGCACTGCCAGTCACAAAGGTACAGAGGTTTTGAGCTATTTGACTCTATTTCTAAAAGAAGACTTTTCTCCTTCACACTAGTTTGATTTTAAATATTCTTCCTTCCCTCTTCCCCCTCCTCCCCTTGCACAGAGGATTTGGAGGAGTCTGAATCTCAGCGTCTGGCTTTTGCTATCCTTAGCCAGTAAAATGGTCGAATATGGCTTCCAAAATACACAAAGTGCGCAAGAGCTGGTTTTTACCAAAAGGCTACTTTTTTGCAGAGTCATTTTTTGCTTATAACTGTGTACTAGCAAAGCCTGAGGGAACTGTTAGATGGATTTGTGGAGCCAGAGAGGTGGTTTTGTTTGGGTTTTTGTTTTGGTTTGGTTTTTGTGTGTGGGTGGTTTATTTTTTTTTTTTTTAACCCCCTTGAATTTCACCTGTATTTCTAAGGTCGAATCATAAACAAAAAAGTTTTCTATTAAAGAAAAGAGAGAAGTGAAAATCCTTATCCTCCAGCTCTGGGTTTACCCAGGTATGCAACAAAATCATTTTATCACTGAAGCATCCACTGTATTAGAAAGCCTTGTTTACACAAAGTTAAGCCCCCGGCTGACGAATAGAGCTGTTTCAATTTCCTTCAGTCATTCCCGCTACAGATTGTATATTCAGGGGAAAATCCTCACCGCAATACTGGACATGCCACGCTCTTAGCAGACTGACGTTTATTAACTAATACAAAGTTGCAAATGATGTACCAACACAGCTAAACAAAAGAGCCCAGTGTTGAGCCTAAATCAAGGTCCTAAATCATAAGCCGTGGTGTGACAAACTGCACGATGTTTGCCAGTACTTTTAAAATGGGGCTTTCTTGCCAGGCTGAGAATCCATAGAGCCTGGCCAAAGAAAACAATGGGAGGGAGCCAGGGTTCTCCCAAGCCTTGGCATGAAATCCACAATAGTAGCTTTGGCCAAGGTCCATGGACTTGAGCACATGCTCCATAAGGTCACTTCAGAACACCATAATTACTTGGTATTTACTTCAGTGCCTTTTGCAGACAAAAATAATAATAATAATAAAAAAGTGCCACCAACAGAGCTTAGGGACTCTGTTACGATCCCAGACTTCTGCTGTCTCAAAGCGCCCCATTTCTGGTACCACACGATGGAGGGGGAAGCTTGGTCCAAATGGCTAAATAATAGCAGTGATGATAAGTAATACAGCACGCCTGGGGAGTGAGAGTGGACTTTGTGTCCTGGCTTGTCCTCCAACTCGTCAGCAGTGTCTGTCGCTGCCATTCAGTGGCTGTTTACTGACCTTTGGGGGTTGAATTTGGGGGTCACTGCTGAGTTCATCTAAGGCAAGCGTTTGCTTTTTCAGATATCCTCTTCTCTGCATCCTTTCCTTGCTGGCAGTCCTGATGGAGAAGTCAAGATCTGAGCAGATTGTTAGGATTGGAAAACAGTCCTGAATCCAAAGTCTGGTTCTGAACAACTCGGAGTGGGACAGGGGGACTGAAATCCAAGCTTATTCTGAATTTCAGAGCCTGGATTGGATGGTGCAAAAACCCCCTCTGATCCAAATATGTCTGGTCCTGAAGATCACAATTCAGGATGTTTGCTAGTAGGACCCCATTTGTTTCTTACCCCTAGAAATGATCCCTCCAGGGTAGGGGAAGGAGCAGGGCTGAAGAGCCTTGTCCTGCCTCTGCCCAGCACTGTCTCTGCTCTTAAGTGTGGAGTCTCCAGGACTTAGCCACAACTCACTAACACTCAGCTTTTACTATTTACATTTAAAAAAAGAAACCACATTTGATTATTCAGCATTCTTCTTTTACCTTTTTATTGCCATTTGCAGAACTCCTCAGAAGGCTAGAGGAAACTTTTCTGCTTGACATATTTAATATTTTAGCACCTCATAGTGTCTTTAGCCTAAAACGTCCAACATGCACATGTGTTTTGGCAGCTCTCCTTGTGGCCTCTGTTCTGTCTCTGGCCTTGAGAAGCGAAAAACTGAAAGAAAAAAACCCCCAACCCTTAAACTGGGTCAGCACCATTCTCTTTATTTTTGTTGATAGCTATGTTTGGGGATTTATGCATTGACAGAGGACAAGTAGAGAAAAAGCCCCAAGCATATGTCCTTGAAAAACAATGTCACATCTTAATTTTCTTGGGCTGTCAATGTATGCATTCCATGCTTTCTGTGATGTAGAACTAATGAAGATAGAAGTGCAAGAAAACCTATAATCAAATCCAGTACATACCAGGCATAGCACACCAAGAAGCACACCCGTCTGAAATCTCATGATGCTGGAAGAAAAATCCAGTCCATGCAGCCACAACAGTCCAGTATTTTGAGCTGGTGATTTTTTAGGCAGGTTTCTGCATCCACAGAAAAACAAAACCAAGCAAAAGTACTTCCTGGCATCACTTTGTGTCAAATACTTGTAACCAGCGATATTCAGAGAGAGGCTCAAATACGCAGAAGCACAGTTGTTAAAAAAGAATAAAGACGTGAATTGAACATTTTCTTCTGGTCATTCAGGATCTGTTTCCCTGTGCTTTAATCCCCTGTGTACATCCCAGGAGCTTTGTGCATATAAACTGTGTATTGCTGACACCATGGTGATGATTAGTAACCCCAAAAGAGACCAGCCCTTTCGGCCAGGACGCTCTGTGAGCCCGGAGCAAGGGGGGTTTGCTCCGGTGCACAGTGCCGGGCAGCTCTGCCTCCTCAGTGCCAGCACTCTCCAGTCTGCCTGTTTCCACCTGTTTTCTTTTGGTTTAGGGCATAAATTCCTGCCAAGAGAAGAGGGAGGGGTTTTCGGGGGCTTTTTCATTGTTGTTGTTTTTTAACAGAATTCTGTGCACACAGCGATTTGCACAGTGAGATCCTGGTATCTGAGGGGGGTTCCTGTGGTAGTGCCTATAGCAGCAGGGATAGAAATGATAGTAGTAATAACAATAATCTAAACCAACAGCTTGTGGGAGAAGAAGCAGAAATGTGATGTGACTCTCCAGGTGTCACATAACAGCTCAGTATCAGAGCCTGGAAAATAAAACCCCTGTGCAACCTGTCTGCCAGTGCTCGGGGCTGGAGAGGACAGCACTGGCTGGTGATATCTCCTGATCTGGGTTGATTTACAGTCAGAGCAGATTCAGAGAGAAAGAAATGAATAATAGAGATAGTACTTCATAACTGTAGACTTCCATTTTTGCTGTGTTATTTTAAACGCTAACCTTAAAGTCCTGTTAAACCTCACCCTGTAGGTCCTGTTATCTTCTACCCCATACTGTTGTAACTTAGCCAGTATTTTAGCTGCCTTTTGCTTTAAGAAAGTGGCTAGTCATTGAGGCATTTGCCCAGGAGCTGGGAAATTTCTTTATTTCCCAAGTCTCTATTGTTTTCAGAGATTCCCTGAAAGTCACTTTTCTTCTGTGTCTTTAGGTGCTCACATGTAAAACAGGATTCTCAACTTGTCTGACAAGTATTAGATAAATGCATAGAAATTTGGGGATCCCCTGAATTTCTTAGCTTGTGATTTTTATTATCATGATTTTTCAACCTTAGTGATTTGCAAATGGCATCCCTCATGTATGACTGGTCCTTGCCAATCCACTGACAGGCATTTGGGACCTGCTCTGGGTTTCTTTGCCATCAAATGATCAAGTCTTCACTAGGAAGTTATTTGTCCTTGTGCATGGTGATCCCTCACCCTCTTCTCAGAAATGGGCTGATGGAGCAGTGCTGCACAATTGTGAGCCTATCATCTTAAGACTTTAATCTTCCAAAGTAAAAGTGAGATGCTCACCTCACCTGATACAGCTCACATGTATCAGCTCCTCTCACTGTGCTACAGTCTTGTTTGTGGGCTGCTGGGTTCCTGCTCCCTTCCTCCCAAGCATGGTTGGTGAGCTCCTGTAGAGATGGTTGTTTCTTCATCTTCTCACTGTCTGTTTTGAGGGGAGTCACTCTGGGGACTATCAAAGCATTGTGTTGTTAACCATTTTGCAAGAGTGTTAAAGTCAACACATGCTTGATGTTAGCTTTAGCAGGGACAGGATTACGCCAATCGATACTGTCCCAAGCTGGGGCAGAACCTCTGCAGTTTCCAGTTATTTACTCACTATTAACCCAGTGAGTGAACCCATGTTTACACAGGGAAAAGCATGGAAGTGGTTAATTTGAGACGGCTGGGCAGACATCTCTCAGCCTGTCAGCTGTACATCTCTCTCAGATGTGACACCTGATAGGGAAGCCACTGGTGGGAACTGACAAAAGGATACAGAGGAGGCAGATAAGGAATAGCATGAAATTGTCTTTTGCTTCCCTGTGAGTGCAAGGGAAGAAACCAGCAGGTGTTTTCAAGGGGCAAATGGTTTGAATTGAGCACCAGAAACCAAATTCTCATCTCTTAGGATAGTCTTCCTAAGCCTCTTGTGAACCTAACTTCTTGGCTCTGGACAGCAACTCAGTATGGTTGTTGAGTAGATTCAGATATCTGCACATCTGTAAATAATGAACGATAGCAATTACATGTTCTTTCGGAAAGACAAAGCAGTACATTGAACACTGTTGGCAGGGAGCAAAGCCCAGGAGGATCAAGCTTAGGGCTGCTGATTTGAACCGTCCCCTCTACTAAAGGGGCACAGTTGTCACGGTGGACGTGTCTAAAACCTAGTGCTTCCAGCCTTCATGGTTCCTTTTACTCCCACTTCTCCCATGGCTCTTAGGCAAAGTAAGGGCTGACTAATGTTGGAAGGATTTGCCTTTCCATTCCCTCTTTGGCTTTCCTTTCAGTGCTCTTTTCTTTAAAAAAATACATGCAGCAGCTTTGATCCAATGGCCTGCAGAATGCGGATGGGGAAACTGAGGCATGGGGAAAGACACAGTGCTCAAAGTGGTACAGTATCAGTGTGGGAGTGAGCAGCGGAACCATGCAAAAAGCCAGTCTCTCCCGATTCCTTGTCCTGTGCTCAAACGTAAGAGATGGATGCCATTTCATTTCTGGCAAAATTAATAAATCCTTGCATGTGTTGTCCCTGGCACATTTCATACTAATTTTCATCTTGTGAAGAGCCACAGTACAGTGTATTTCAGAGTCTGGCTTACCTTTTGCACATTTGGATCCCCTGCACTTGCCCATCCCAGGACCTGTTTGTATTGTACGTTTAAACCCGATAGTGGGGGGTAAGCCTGTTTTGGTGCAATGAGTTCATACGTGGAATCATGCCAAAGCTTAATGAGCAATCAGAAAGGTGAAGGAACATTCAATGTGCTTATTTGTCACTGCTGCTGCTCCCTGGGGTGTCCTTTAACCCTCCGAGTTCAACACTATATTATGCAAGTTTTGTTTTTGTGCTTAGTGGAGTGTGAAATTGTCCCTTTGGTGACTTGAAGAACTCTGAATGTTCGAAGACCATTTGGGGAGAAAGGGGGTGGAGGGGAAAACCCAAGCAGATAAGTGACCTATTTAGGTAAGGTTCACATTGATTTCACTTTCTGTTTGGTTTGTACAACTACTGCTAATACAAGCACCTCTTCCTTCTGCACCAAACTCCAGAACTGCCGGCAGGTTATCTTACTTCTTGGTTGTTACTGATCTCTGTGCTACATGGTGGAGCCTTCTAGGCACTGACCCTTATACACTTTGAGTTGGGTTCCAGCTACAATAAGCTAATAAGTGAAAATAATTGGCTTTTTTACCTCCAGATGGACTAAAATTCCCTATTTGCTTATTCAATATTCTGCAACATGAAGCGGCAAATTCAGAAGACAGTTTGCTTGGGACTATCTAAAAGGATAAAATGAAAGGATTGATATTATTAATATACATATATAGAGATGTATATGAAAATCATCATGAGACTGTTGCCACATATTGCTCTTCCCCTGCCCCGTCCATCAGCAGCAGAGAGCAGACCCACCTCCCAAGGGGAGCTCCCAAGTGGATGTGGGAAGTTAATTCTGCAGTTCCTTGGTAACCTCTGATGGTTATGCAGTTGCTTGAGTGGCAGTTGTGTTAGCCATGCAAGGAAAATATACAGGCCAGATCTATGCATCTGGACACTTAGAAATGTGGGTCATACAAAAATTATAGGTTTGGAGAAGAAGATAGAAGGATGTGCTGGCTTGGAGACTTGGCTCTGGACCAGGAACATTGCTGAAGACAGGGTGGAAGCTCCCTGTTGGAGACAAATGCAGCTGTGGTTATGGTGGTTCTTGAGGGCAGTCTTTGTTCAGGCAATTTAAAAAGAAATATGTAAACTTACACCTGCAAGAAGTGCATTTGTGTGGGTCTAAGCCAAACCCTGTGGAATCAGGAGGAATCTTTCCACTGACTTCAATGGGCTTTGAGTCCAGGTCCCAGGTGATTTGTTCGCAGTGACACGTAGACTATTTTTGTCTGACAGTATTTTCCTTTCCATATTTTAAAAAAAATAGCAGTAAAAGAAGAACAAACGAAAACTTCATCTGTGTTGCTAAAGAGGAACTGAATGTTGTATTATTCACTAATATCCCAGGGCTGTCTGTACGGATTGTGGGCTGCAGAGCTGCAAAATTGAGAGTAGTTTTTTAGGGGGTGGTGGTTTTTTGTTTTGTTGTTTTGTTTTGGGTTTTGTTTTTTTTTTTTTAATTAAATAAGTAATCTAAGCTTTCTACTTTCTTGTTCTACAGATTTAACCAATGGAATGGAAAGATCTCTGGAAACATTAACAAATGTGGTGTTTACTTGCTTTGGTGCATTACTGATTGCAATAGGTGTATGAGATAATTTTTTTCTAAATTTGTAGAAACAACTAACAAATTCTGCAATGATCTATGAAACAGGACACTTGCCAGAAGTTGTCTAACACAGTGCTGGCAGTGGGGCCTACTGTGCATTTCAGTTCTGTTTTCTTGAAATTTCCGTTATCTTGACTTTTCTTCTTCACCCATACGTGTTTGTGGACTCTCCTGTTGCCATCAGTAGTATGGGTCAGTGGACGCCTCCAACTCTGTGATTAACGCAGTAAACATTAAATTCTTCTCTTCTGCCTAAAAGTTTCAAAGGAGTTTGGTTGCTGTTTTGTGGCTAGATGCTAAGGGATTTTACAGCTGAATAGCTGTAGATGGGCTGGTAGACAAACTTACCCTGTTGCTGTACAAGGAATGTGTAAGAAAGCACTGACTGATGCATCTCTAGAGACATCACGCAAGAGCTTAACTTAGTCCTCTCTTTTAATAGAAACTTGGATCTCAAGCACTACTCTTGCATAATGACGGGCAAAAGGAAAAAAGAACAGGCTTGCTTTCTTTCAAAATCCTTCAGTAGGTTTCAAAGAGGAGCTTTGCTAACAGCACCACATATAAGGGCAAAAAGATGATCAAAATGCTGATGAAAAACATTTTAAATGCAGTCAGAGCAATATGATAGATGAGTAAATTGGGACTGGCAGCCTTTCCAAGCAATGTGTGAGTCTGTTTTCCTATGTCTAATTATTGGGAGTGCCTTTCCCAGAGTCATGATGATCTGAATGAACAGTGAGAGACAGTGGCTCCCCTTGAATCTGGAGGGGTGTCTTCAACTCCTCTTTCTCTTTCCCCTCTTTTAACTCTGCTTCAGCTAATGTGCATCTACCTGCATGCAGATGTGGTGTTGGTGCCCCAGTGTATGGATCCCAGAAGCAGGGCACAGCAGTGACAACCTTCTTGAAGGATGGTAGGTCTTAAACCTTTCCTGTACATCCTACTTCCAGTAAAAGACTGGCTTTTAGAGCCTGTAGCTGCCCCTTTATAATTTTTGCTAAATCATGGTCTATCAACATACAGTTTATACTTCCACAATGCTTTGCAACTCCATCTGCAAGAATTTGTCTCTATATCTAATGTATTTTGCCCTTTGATTAAAGCTTCTGCTGACAGCATGCTTGGCTAGGGACGCACCAGCTCACAGAGCAGGGTATATGATGGCAAAAGAAGTGTGTTGTGCTCTGAAAGAGCTATTATTACTTCTTGCA
Source organism: Antrostomus carolinensis (assembly GCF_000700745.2). NCBI lineage: Eukaryota > Metazoa > Chordata > Aves > Caprimulgiformes > Caprimulgidae > Antrostomus > Antrostomus carolinensis. The sequence goes on from NW_010321675.1 coordinate 35,197, forward strand.
TTTCCAATCACAGAGCTGGACGTTGCTTTGCTACTTCACAGATTCCAAAACCATAATTACTGGCTGCTGCCTCTGCTGTGAAACACTTTATTAAGTCTTTAGAGTCATTACAGATTTTCAGGAAATTTATGGCAGCTCAGGTCATGTTGCCTGTTTGTTTATATAGCTCAGGACCTGCCAAAAATGTGGCCTGTAGAGTTTCTATAGTGAAGCCTGCACTCACCCACATCTGCTTAAGAGACTGATGGAAACTGCCTGTTTCATCTTACGTTGCTTTATCTTTGCGTGAGCTGCTGTGGGCAGAGGGATGCAGCCCTGTATCAAAGAGGTGAGAATGATTCCAGCAAAATTAAGTGAAGCCATTGGACTCAGAGCCCTTTTCTTGCTGGAGGCAGTGACCTCTAGAGCAGTCAGAGTCTGGACACTGGTGCTATAAGCTCAGGTAAAGCCGCTGCTGCCTGCAGCGGGAATAAGGACAGAGCTCAGAATGGGTAAGAAACCTGGGAATTGGTCCCAAGTGCTTTAAGGGACTATTGTTTCTTCCCACCTTGGATGTAAGGGAGCCAAGGGAATTTCAAGGCTCACATAGCTGCTTGAACAAGACAAGGTGCAGCTTTATATGGGATCGTGTTTGACTGAGGAGCTTTAGTATTCAGCAAAAACAGCAGGATGGCTCAGAGGCGCAATTCATGACTCTAAATCCTGTAATTTAATTCATCTGCTCCTCTCTATATTTTTTTTAGGCACAATTTTCAGTTTGGGCTTTGCAAATGCCCTGTTGTATCACAAACACGTGGCAGCAAACATGACTTTCCCAGTTGTTACATGGATGTGTCTGACATGCTGAGCCAGCTTAGCAATGGAAGGCAACCAAATATATTATACCATGATGATGATGTGTAGTGTTTGAGGGTATGTTTGCAGTCCACTTATAAGGTACATATTACAGACCTCAGAGCTAGCTTTTTACTCTGCTGTTACAGATCTGTATTTTTAAAGCTGGAATCGGGAGTCCAAACTGGCAGCATTCAATGTAAAATAATTATGTCTTGGTCTGTAGAGCATTAATTTATTACAGGACTAAAAGCACTTGTAATGAAGAAGGCCAGTTGCGATTACAGTCTCTTTGTAATCATGCGTAGCGCAGACTAGAGATAACTTAACAGCAACCAGCTCACTACTTCTGACACCAGTCCAGCGTGGTCTGTACTAATGTCAAAGTGGGGTCTGATGGCTTCCCTACAGAAAAGGCTTACCCGACTCTTGTGGAACAGAAAAGCCCAGTACTTCTGCAAGCAAGCCAGACTAGTGTGTCTGCATCTACGCTGCTGTGCAGCTTTGCAGACAGACTGCATTATTTATCTCTGGGTGCTCCCTAGGATTTACCCAGCTGGTACCCTGGGATAGAGCCATGGGTCTGCCCTCTGCTTTTAAGTGCCCTTAGCATCATGGATATCTGATGCAGGCAGGTTCTCCATCTGACTTGGAGCTGATAACCTCTGTCTCTCCCATCTGGGCTTGAGGTGCCAGCACATGTACAGCATCAGGCAGATGTAGTGGTCTGGGGTCTTTCCCAGCACCTCTTGGGATTGCCTGCCAGAAGGTCGACAGCCTGAGCCCAGCTGGAAAGGGAAATACCAGCGCGTGCCTCTGGATCTCAGGACTGCCTCAAGGTGCTCCGGAGACTCCAAAGGTAAGTACAAGGTTGGCACTTGTCCAACAATATAAGCACAGTTTCCAGTATCTTCGTGTTAATGATAATTATAGTCAGCTATGGCCTGGAGCCTATAAAGCTTTCCATCCTCATTTGTCTCTGCAGACCAATAGGTGTGTAATGTCAGCTAATAATGATACTAATTATTACCCATTAATTCAAGGACGTAAAAGACTGTGCCAGCACAGGATTAGATAGCTCCTGACCCTCAGACCTTTAACAGGCCACTGGTTTCTCTTTCTCACCAGTGTTAATCGGAACAGCTTTGCTGACACAATGGAAGTGTCTGCGAAAGCAAAGGCGGCTCTGCCTTGGCAGCGTGCCTCCAAGAGCTCCAGGCAGGGGAGGATGAGATATACCATACGCCTCCATTTCCTGATTTGCAGTATATCAAGATATAGACAGATCTTTATTTTTTGATGTGAAAGCAGAATGAAAAACTAGGCTAAATCAGTCTTGAGGGATATTAAGCCAGTTCTCAGGAAGCCTATGCAATTATTATGCCTCATCCCAGCCTTCTTGATTGGGAACATGCCTTTAAGAACATGATCAGCCCCAGGAGATCTCCCCCTTAGCCTGGGAATTCCACCCTGTCTGCTGACGAGGAGGGAGGCTGGGCCACAGAAACTCTCCATTCAGAAGGGAAAGCTTTTCTTCCTTTTTTTTTTCCCTTTCTCTCTCTCTTCCCCCCCCTCCTCCCCCTGCAAATTATAAATGTGCACATTGGATTCTTTTGTCAACCAAATCTAATGGAACTGGCCTGAGCTGAATGGCTGGTCTGTGTGATGCTCAGACTCAGTTTCTTTTCAGGTGCTCATTGCTTGTTTCCACAAGATGATGATTAGCATCTGCCTTTGGGCTTAGAGCAGCTGTGGGCACTGCACTGTGTCCCTGGCTGGAGGGTGCTTGTGGGAGATGTAATTTGTCATGTTATAGGTGCCTCTTCAGCCCCTGTGTTATCTCAAGGCTGTGAAAGTAGTGTAGAGCCAGCAGTGAGGATTTTTTTTCTCTTTTAAAAGGTGGAAAAGGACTTTGAGGTTTGGCTTTCATACATATTCTCTTCTGTTCCCTGCAAAGAATTAGGCTCCCAGATCAGCTGGGATGAACTGGTTGTGGAGGGGATGAAGGGAATAAAAATTTAATCAAATCTCAAGAGGTACCCCTATTTCTCAAGGCCAATGTGCCTGAGATTTCCTTTGCTTTCTTGTGAAACTCCTGAACTACCTGGTCCCAGGCTAGCTGGGAATTGGCTCCTCAAACCTCAGTTTGTTTTTCAATGGTATTTAGAGAACAGGTTCCCAGACAGAGCATTTTATTGATTTGTTATTCTGATAAAATCCACCCAGGTCTGAAATTCCAAGTGGAGAAAAATAACTCCAGCCACTACAACTGAAAGAATGTGAAACCTTCAACCTGGCAACTGCTGGAGTGGGCTTCCCTCCCATCCCCCCTGTCCTCCTTACAGCCCCCAGCCCCAGGGAAACATGTGGCTCATACACACACATACACACAGCCTGTTCTGTTGGGAAATTTACAGTTTGCCTTTGAGAATGACCATCCATTATGGTTCAGTGCAGCTGTTCACGTGAAGACAGCTTTAAACTTTTCCAGAAACTGCTAGCACACATCTGTGGATGTCTCTCCCTCTTCCCCTTGCTCAATCCCTCAGGGCAGGGGTAAACTGCTGCCACCCTCTCCACCCCTGAGGGCCATGAGGGAAAAGCTGGTGGCTCTGTGCACGTCCCACTCGCTGCAGTTGGCCACTTTACCTCATGCCAGTTCTTTTGTAAACATAACGTCACACACGCACATCTCTATGCCCTGCTTGCTGAACGAGGCAGAGATCTGCCCCTCATTATGAACCTTTTGTGCTTTTATGATGTTTAACTTTGAAATAACAGCTTCCCCCACCACTGCACTGATTTCACAGTAGACCCTGGATCAGCTATTGTATAAGATGCTGAGATGGCATCAACTTCTAGTTCACGCTGCGGGTTCCCAGCTCAGGGTCTGTCTTTGTCCATATGTCCAGCAGAAAGCTCTCTATGTGCACAAGGACATGCAGACAGTTCTCTATGATTGCCCACCCATTGTTGTTCGCTCACCTTCCTTTTGTCACTGCATTAAGTTACAAATCTTCCCAAGCCTGTTTTGGTACAGCCTGGGGGCCCAAGTTACTGGATGGTACAAACATTCAAGGAAGACACATTAGCATCTGCGTTCTCCAGGAATAACCTTGTGTCTGTGTAGTTGTTCCTTCACCCCATAACTGTAGAAGGAAGGAGACCTGTATGCTCAGCTGGCTGAATAATGTTTCCCTTCCCACACAATAATTTTATCCAAAACAAGTTATTGATATGGACGGTGAGATCCCTTTGTCACCTTTGCCCTGCCTGGGTGACAGGACACCCTCCTGTCTGACTGCAGGGATCACTGCAGTGCTTGGCAGGGCTGCAGCAGACCTGGGCAGTGCATGATTGCTTTTAACCCCTGGGTAATCCTCCCTCCTCACCTGGGGCAGTAGGAGGTATGAATGAATTCAGAGTTAAGGCTCTGGGAGGGGTGTGAAGTCAGGAATTACACCATCATATCTCCCACTTCCATGAGCAGTAACCTGTGTTGGCACATGAATGGCCCAAGGCCATTTGTGTTGCTGTGGCTTTTGGGGGAGACAGTACACAGAACATGTCTCTCCTTGAGGCACAGAGGGCTTGGGTGGCTCTGATCGATACACACAGCCTGTAGAAGGAACCCTGAAACCGTGCTTATCTTCACGCATTAGGCATCCCAAGGCTGACTACGGTCTCTGCAGAGAGCTGAGCCTCCTCCCATGGTTGGTGAGGTGGCACTGGTGTGAGAGGGTGGCAAGGGCAGGTTTACTGCAGCCTGGTGAGAGCAGTCGGGATCCCAGAGTGGGAAAAAAATGGACAACATGTAGCCAAGAACTATACTTTAAAATGTAAAGCAATCCAATCGTTTCCAGCCAGCGGCTTTTCCCCAGCTGTTCGCTTCCAATAGAGTATTATGATCAGTAATTGATACTCTCAGATGTCTCTGCACAATCCCCAGAGAAGAATGGCCAGGGCAATATATTTTTTTTCCCAACTCACTGGAAAATTGAGCCCCAGCTGGGGCTAATAAGTGCTTTCATTAAAATACTGATCTTAATCCAAAGCTGAGAATAATGTCTCCTCTGTGTTGCAGCTCTCCTCAGCTCTGACATGGGCCATGCTTTTTAACAAGAAATGAAATGAGGATAAATAGACACTTCTTGCCCCAACACCATAATAACACCAATGTTAGGTCCCAATGAGGTCAATGTTTTTCTGATTGCACCAGTAGAATGTGTTCTTGTTTCTTCCATACAACGAGCTCTTTCCAGTGATGGGAATGGGATGTATAGCCAGTGTACCCCTCCATCCTCCTCCTGAATCCATCCTACTCCACTGCCCATGGGTGGCCTCATCAAGCAGAAAACGGGGAGCAAGACTGCTTGTTCAGGTGCTGTGTGCATGCCAAGATGGGTGCATTGGACTGCAAGGCAGAGGCAAAACCATTCCATGATTTCAACACAAGGGTTCATTTTGTCCTCCCACCTCTTCATTTTCTTCTGGCGAAAGCAGAGAGATTGTTACTAATATTTACTCATCCACAGCTTCTCAGATGGAGAGATTTGCAAACCACATCTTGAAAAGTTGAATGATTTTTCCCTCATTCTCACGCTACCTTCATGCAAAGAAAGAGGTGAGATCTCCCTTCTTTTCTAGGAATAGGGCCTGTAAGTGGCTGGGTAGAGTTCAGTAAGCGAATGTAGATGACATAAACATAGTTTCTTGTTTTTTGATACCGTCCTGTTTCCAAGGCTGGGTATGAGTTTTGTTCTGATCAAGAACAGAAGGGTAAAGCGTGCCTGGCTAAGCATTCATATTGTTTGGCCAGCCATGGAGTATAACATAAGACTTTCCTCACTCACATTCATCCTGTTATCTCTGTTATACCTTTGATTTGAAGATGGTCCTGTCCCTGCTCACATCTTTTCTACTTGTGCTGTTCTGCACCAGAAGGCCATAGACAGGGATGCTCTGTGAGAAGCCTCAGATGTCACAGGAAGAGAGGGTCTCAAGGTGTTTTGCAAGTAAGATTGTCTGGAAATTTCAGAAGTCTTCTGCACGTGCATCAGGTTCAAAACATATGAAGCTAATGGCTATTTGAGAATAAACTACTCATTGCTGGTACAGGAATCCATATCCTGGTGCTCCTCTGAGGAACCGTCAAGCCACATATAGAGGTATGGTCTGATGAAGTCCTGATAGTTGAAGTGTGTTATGAGGAACAGCTGAACTGTGGGATGCTTCTCTGAAATGACCCCCCTTTTTTTTCACCCATTTTCCCTCAGTGTCCAGCTTTATGGCTACAGTTGTGTTTGCAGGGGAAAAGGGTCATTCCAGGTAGCAGAGTTGGAAAGCAAAGTGCACAAAAATAGAGAATTCATCAGACACCTCTGAAAACATGTGATCATTTCCTCTCTGAGGGAATACAGCTCTAGGGAAGTCTTTTAACTCCTTTAATGAATGGCTGCTGTGTGATTTATTCTTTTCCCTACTGAATTAGGATGCCCTCTTTGAACATCAGCATCTCTTTGTCGTACTTGCTGGCCAATAAAAGCGAAGGGCCAGGTGTTGATAGTTTCACTGCCATTAGATTACACATTTTTTTAAGAACTGTCCTTCACTTCATTGACACCACTCTTAACTAGTGCTTGGTGCAGGTAGGGATTTCAGAGTCTGGGTGTTACCTATCGCTGAAGCAGTGTGACACCCCAGATTCATATCTGATAGAAGAGACTTCACGCGACACTGGATGCACCTTGCAACATGAAGGGCCAGTTCTCCCTGTCCTGCTCGTTTCACTGAAGTGGGTTATCTTATCTCGCTGCAGGTCAGATATTCTTTTTTTGAAATCCTCTTGCTTTATGAAGTTCTATTCAGTTCTATTAAATGTAAGGCTATGACATCTTGTGTGCTGGTTTCAGCTATCCTTCTATGGACCTATGGAGCTGGCAACGCTTTATGTTTTAGCACTGAACGTTCACAAATCCAATGGATTTTGACCCACACTGGCTTTTCTCAGGTAAGTGAGGTAAAGGCCAGGCTGGTTTGACAAAGACAATAGTAGAACTGTAGTTAAAATTGAAGCATTAGGGATGTTCCATATGGATTTATGAAAAGAAGTGGAAAATACAGAGATTTTGCAGCAAATCTAAAACATTGCACTGCTTTGTCAAAACTAAAAGTTGGGCTTAGAGATCACAGCTGGAAATTCCTTTTTTGAGCTGCACTTGGGGGCAGATTGTGCAGAGCCCCAGTCCACTGCCACTCCTGCTTCCCTGACTTCCCTGTGCTCTGACCACTGCCCTCAGGTCTGGCATCATAACAGCCCTCTAGCTCACAGCATCCTACCCAGGCATTCAGCCTACCCGTTAAAAATACCTCTGCACATTTATCTTTGCCTGTAATACTATCTTGCATTTAGTCTGTAGGGTCTTCAGGGCAGGAACTGTTTGTTTTTTTGTGGAGCACCTGACAGTTCTAAACCTGCTCTGCAGTGCTGCAACACCACTCTGCACCTGCCTGAGCCCTAGTTGGGAGGGCATGGGATGTCTCCTCTTACCATTACAGGGTAACCTGCAGTGAATATCCGCAGGACAGCTCTGCCCTGCTGCCAGCTGAAATCTGTTCAGCTTCCCAACCAGCCAGAGAAGGACAAGCCATTCATTTAGATCGCACGTAACCCTTTATAAGCCAGGAAGCCGAGAATAGCAGAGAGGGGGGTTGGCAGACTCCCCTGTGGCTTAAGAAGGATTTATTTGTTCTCATAATTACTTGTCTAGGAGAGGGGTCTGTTTGACAGTACTTCCCTGCAAAACATCATGTTTGCCCTGAAGCCAAATAAAACCTTGGTGCAAACTTCTGCCCAAAGAGAAGAAAAGGCAACTCAGAGGGAGTTTATGTGAATAAAAAGGCTGTACCTGTTTCAAAGCATCTCTTGTGCATCAAGAGTTTATGATCCCTAATATCTCAGATGCCTAAAAGGCTCTTTAATATCCAGGAATAGGCACAGATGTGGGCTGGTTTCCCTTCCCCTTCACTGAGGGTTTTTAACTCTGTGTATGTCAGACCCCTCTCCCACCTTGCTCTGCCACTCACCCCGTGGGTTTCCTGACATGTATTTCAAGAGATACCAGTGCTGAAAACCTGTGTATTTCTTTTCCTGGGCAGAGCTGGCCAGAAGCTGCCCTTTGGGGTAGCTGGAGGGATGAGGTGCTCTCTGCTCCTTGTTTCCCACAAATACAATGGCTGGGATGGCTGAGAGCAATTTGGGCAGAGTGGCTGCTGCTTGGCTGGTAATTGTGGCTTTTGGGTTTTGTGTTACCCACTGACTAATCCTGTGCAATCTTCTCAGGTTTCCAAACCTTGGTTTAAGTCGGACTGTTCCTACTTTTCCTCCCTTCAGGCTATGATACTGAGATTCAGCTTTTATATGGGAGGGGGCACTTCACTGCAGACCTGACCTCTGCTAGACCGCCGAGCATGGCATCTGCAGTGCTCAACCTGAAAAATGAGGGTTGTGTAAGCGACTCTTGATTTCAGAGGTTTTCTTCTGTTACTTCATCAACTTTACCATCATCTCCAGTAACAAATGAACCTAATTAATGAGTAGAAGTATTATTACCCTCTGTGGGATATGGTCCAAATTGCTCAGCTGTGTCCTGCAGGCTCAGTCCTGCTCAAGGCCAAGGGAAATCAGCCATGCAGTTAGTGGGGGAGGTGTGTGTTTTTGGAGCAGGCAGACCCGAGTTCTTGGAGAGCAACTGCTGTGAAATTCAGAGTAGCTGTGGTGTCCTGATACCAGGTAAGAGTGGAGATCCTGTTGGAAATGCAGGAAGAAAACCAGCATCCAGACCTCTCTGAAGTTCTGGTTCTGGTTCTAGGGGGGATAACAAACTGTAGGGCTACTTTTTGTTGGAAAATTCTATATCTGTGACTTGAAGACACATAGGGAACAGGTGCACTGTGCATGGAAACAGCCGTTAGTGGCTGAAGTAAAGCCCCTGAACATTGAGAGTTGACTATTGTTGCTTTTCAACTTTGTTCTTGGGTCCCCTGATATTTCCTATAAGTTTCTTCCTTCCCTTGTGCAAATGCCTGAGCTAAGGCTAGCACAGTACATGCACATCAGATGCCTGCAATTTCCCTGCCTGCACGAGGGCTCTTCCAAGCCTGCAGTGCTTTGGAGACCTGGAAGGGATAAATGCTCGGTGACCTGATAGTTGTCTCAAGTTGATATAATTACTGCTTTCCTTGGCTTCTGTGAGATACTTGGTGGAAAATGGTGACTGGGCCAAATCCTTTTATTTTACATCAAGGTAATCAAAGTGGTCACTTAACTGGCTGCTTCAGAATAAGCTATTTCCTCCCTGAATAAGCAAGTTTGACCTCCAGTTTCTTTCCTCTTTGGAGAGCAAATGGGTTGGTGGCTGAATGTCCAGATAAAACACCTTCAAATTAAGCTGGGCGTAGACTTCCGAAGACTTTTGGCTGTGTAACACTTCATCATGTGCCAAAGTCAAAGCAACTCTAGCAGTTCATTAAGAGGTGTGTGTGTGGGGAGGAAGGACAATGTAAATGAAATAAAATGATGGACCTCAAACTGATAGACAGCAAAATTTTGAGGATCTCTAAAGGATGTTTCAAATAAACATTAAAATTTTAATTAACATTTTGGTCACTAACTGTTGTACAAAGCTGATGAAATTATCTCTTAATCAGTTTTACTATTTCTACAATCTTTTAATCAGCTTTTCTTTTTAATCAGTCAGTTTAGATTTGTGAGGTTTCATCAATGGTAAATTGCAAACTGTTTATTTCCACATCCAAAAAGCTCTGGTTCCCTTAAGAATAAGACTTTGGCCTTTTCTCCAGGAAAGGGTGTAATTCCTCCTGCTGATTCCTTACACACAAGTGATTGGGTTACCATACTGGTTTGGTTACAGGATTATGTTTTCAGACACTAATCATAAGATTTTTGTGCCTCCATTTCCTTTTCTGTGTATTTGTTCTCCCTGCTGCAGATGAACAGAGGTGGATACTGTGTGGTGTAGATGCTTAGCTCTCATAAAGTGTTTTAGGATTCATTAATAGATCATTTCTTCCAAGATGGAAATAATTCTTGGCATATCTTGTGTTATTCTCTTGTTTTCATGAGGAAGATACATTTTTTCTTACCTTAATATAGGACTCTAAAAAGGTGGGTTTACACCCTGCTCTGCCTCTTACTAGTGACCTGTAATGTAACCCATTCACACTATCTAGGCTAAAAGAAAGACTAGAGTTGGCCTTGAATATGACATTAAAAAGTTTCCAGTTTAGCTGACCCTAGTCTCCTCTAGTCTGTAAAAAAACCCCCAAACAAACCATTGCTTGCATGGAACAGCCCTTTTTGAGTGACATCTACATGCTTTGAAACCCACAGTTAATCAGAGTTTCAGAAGCTGCATCTGGGTGGCATCCCAGCCTTTCAGAGCTAAGGTGTGCTCAGATCGGTGGTATGGCTTCAGGTCCTTATGCAACTGAAACCCTTCAAGGATGCACTTTCTTCATCCTAATAGATGCTACGCTGTGAATAGGATCAGTCTATGTTGGTGGAATTTGGCCTTTTGTCAAGACTAATACAATAAATGAGCTTGGAAGATTTTGGAGGGAGATTTTCTGCTGTGCTGGGTACAGATGGTGACTTGTTCCAGTGAGGAGACCATCCAGGATGAAGAAATGGGGTGGGTGGTTCATCAGCAAGTTGTTGCACTTGTTTGTAGAGGAGTGGGGCCTCATTTTAAGAGGTTCACCATTCCCCTTGGGGTGAAAACACCCAGTTTCCTTGTCTTTCATAAGAACTGGTCCTTAAAAGACCCTCTTCTGCTTTTCGTGGCTGTGGTCAGATATCCAGCAGTGATGAGATGGTTTTCTATGTTTGCTTTATTGGTCATGTTGAGCTGGCAGCGTTGAGTGCTGCGATTGACTGAGCAGCCAAGCTGGCAGCGGAAATGTCCAGACAGCCCATGAACAGCAGCTTAATGCACGTGCAGGTACAGTACGTATTTATATCTGAACGCATAGTCTGTGTGGGTGCACATGTGGTCCTGGGAAAGTTTTAGAGTGAGTGGCTAATGCATCTCAATTACAGCCCAGTCTGGAGCAACAGCCTTGCTAAGGAATTGAAAATCTGTAAAAAATCCACTGAAGTTAAAACACCATTTGGTTTCCTTTGCTGGAGGGACACTCATCAATATCTCTTTCTGTTAATATCAGAGGGTTAAAGCCTTGGCAATGATCTCAGCCACCAAATGCAGGCAGAGTTCAGATGCAGGCAAGAGTTTTTGTGAAAGACAATTTCATTGCTATTGAGTTAAAGCTGCAATTTTGCCTGACGCTGCAAGTTTCTTAAAAGCAGCAAAAAAGAGGCTGGTATACAGACTACTGGCTTTTTCCCTTTGGATGTGTCCTGTGAATGAACTGGCCTCTTGTTTTATCTGCATCAAGATGGATTTCTTTACAATTTGCCCCCCGCTTGGTATCATGTGAAATCTTGGGTTCCCTGAAGTGAGAGACTGGTGCTTTGGTGTTTATGCCTCATCTCTGGCTAGTGCACAGCACTTTGTGAGCGGCAATGATTGCTGTGTCAGAGGAACTGAGGAACAGGGAGAAGTTCCTGAGTCAATCTTCATCAGTTCACACATGGTGCAGGAGGAGAGGTGCTAACTCACCCTTGAGCTTTTTCCTGCTTCAGACTGAGAACCAACCTTAGCAGCGCTGAATCCTATTTCTTTCTCTAACATATTTCTAATAATGAATCCCATTTGCTTTCTCTGACAAAGAACACTCCCTCCCAGAATCAGTAATAGAGCAGATTTCTTCAGAGACCCGCTGTGCTGCTCAACTCTGCCTCTTGAAAATTTAAGCCACTTACCCAAGGTTACGCAGCAACTCTTTGGCTTCACACTTAAGTGACTGAAATGTCCCTGATTGCATGGTGGTTGTATTCCCATCTCCCCTGCTAGGAATTTCCTCTGGTGTTTCTCAGTTCGTTAGCATGCTGCTGTCTGACACCACCAGCCTCCAGCAGCTGCCTCCAGCCCGCGCTGCCGCAGGGGCTGCTCTGCACTGGTGGGGACACCTGCCCGCTGCATACCCCCGGCTCCTCAGGGGCTTTGCAGCCCAACTGCAGACATCTGCTCTGAGCTGTGAGTTGACACTAGAAGGGTTTTGCCCTTGGAAGGAATATATTAACTTTGTACAGCTTTTCTGTAAAGGAGCTTCGGGTGGAGAAGCCCAACAATCTATTTAGTCTAGTAACAGCAGAGCATACCAGTGCTTCTGGAAGAGCCCCCCTGCCAGCACAGCTGGTTACTTGTATAATACTTTCTTACAGGAGGGAAAAAAGACACTTTATTCCTCCTCCTTGTTCATCTGTGCCCTGCAGCACTTGAGCAATGTAATTTTGTCTGGCTTGGCAAAGTATCTCACAGGTTGGTGAGGGAAAAAAAAAAAAAAGAACAAAACCTTTTTGCTTCTAAAGAAACAAAGAGATTTTTATGCAGTTGTGGAGAAAGCTCTCTCTTCAGGATAATTTCTATTCTTCTCAACAGAATCTGCTGCAAAAATCTCTCAACGTTACTGTCTTTTGCCAGTCATGGCTAAACTTGTTTGCATACTGCTACAGGCTGTGCTTTTTAGAGTGACTTTCAGCCAACAAGTTCTGATAGCAAAAGTTGACCTGTTGAGATCAAGTGTGAGAATGAAAAGCATATGTATGCCCTTTTAATATGGGAAAAAATAGCTGTGTCTGTTGTGTGAATGAACCTGATGATAGGAACGTGCCTGTGTTAGGATGCTGGAGCCAAAGTGGTGAGTGTGGGATGGCTCATCAGACTGAGGAGGGCCAGACCACAGGTGCTCCATGGAGTTGGAGAGCCCAGAGGAAATCTCCCAGGATTTGTGAAGTCCCTGTTCCATGTTATCTTCCCTATCCCAAAAGAAAGCACTGATCACAGAAGGAGATGCTGGCCTGTATGGTGGCAGGGCAAAGGGGACACTGAGAAAGGTGTCTGAACCGGGAAGAGGGACAGGAGAAGACCCCTGAATGGGGAACATAGGGCCAAAGAGGTGCCTTGGGCAGAGACTCTCAGGACAGGGAACTTGGAGCCCCGAAAGGATGCAATTGGGAATGGGAAGGAAAGCAAGGCAGGGATGACTGGTGGTGTCTGGCTGATCTGTATGTAATAGCTTTGGGGTGGAAAGAGGTTGTTGTTTTGTTTTGTTTTTAATTAACCTTTTGCGTTGTGTTTGTGTGAAAAGCTTCAGTTATCCCATATTCCTGAGAAGGAGGATTGTCATCTCCGGCGTTTCACAAGGTTGGTGTCCCGGCAAGGGGCACGCATCGGCCCTGGAGATAGGCATAAAAGCAGAGTATGGGTGTCCTGCCAGAACGAGAGTGTACCCTGAGGACAGACCCTGCAGGGGACCTCGGGGCTGGCTGTGTTTGAACTCCCTCCGTTCAGAAAGCTCAGAGCACACGTGCCTGGCTTGGAAACCTGACTGTGGGCTGGTGAGTGTCCAAGAGAGACTGTGGCCCGCTGAGGCTCTCACACCTCATTTAAACCCGCTAGATGCAGTGTGAGGGGTTTATCCTCTGCCGAGGAGCGCAGTCATGAGGGCAGGAGCAGCTCTGCTGTGCTGTCTCCAGGGGGGTAGCATGGGATGCAGGCAGACATAGCTGGTGTTTATGGGATGGGGCCAGGAAGGGCAGCCCCAGGGCTGGGCTGGCCCGGCAGGGAGCATGCAGTGCCTGCCCGTGCTCAGTTTGGCTCTGCACAGAGCTGATGTCTCCTGGTTTGTATGACATTATGCATTATGTGATAATTATAAAAATGTGAAAATAGGACTCAAAGTACCAAGCAGGCAGCACGAAGCTTCTAGCAGTCCCATGTGTGGTTTTCCTGCTTCCCCTTGGAGTATAACTGCCCCTTTAGAAAAGAGCCTCCTGCTTCATATAAGTTTCTTATTACTTTGTAGGGGTTCTTCCTTGTAAGGCCCTTAAAGCAGGATTAATTAGCAATGGGTGGCACAGTTCCCTTAGTACATAGTGATCTAGCTCTACATTCAAATGGGCACAGGGCTGTTGCTGTTGCTTCTTATTTTCTGCCAAGTAGATAAGGGGGGTTGATGTGAGCCAGTGTAAATGGTTGGTCCATCCTGGAATGGGTGTTATAGGCTAAACTATGGTTTGTCATTTGTTCCTCCCTATTATCTGTACAATGCCAGGTCCCCTCTGAGCTGCCTCCTTGAGGAAATTGTTAATTTTCTCTTACTGGGTGGCATCAGTTTGTTTTTTAGCATGGGTTTCCTCTGTTTTACTGGCAAGTTCTAAAGCCAGCATGGAGTGGGAGAAGCAGCTTGGGAATCCAGTTGGGATGTGCTGCGTGGCAGGATGAATATTTTTGTGGTCCAAGCAGACAATGGGGCATGCTGGTCTGTCTCGCCAAGGCAGAGAGGAAGCAGCAGCTGACTGTGGTGCTCCAGACATACCCCCAGTGCTCTGTGGGCTCCCTCTCCTGCCACTTAAATGCTTTCAGTGTCAGGATGAGACCTCTGAGGATGCTGGGATCTCGCTCCACAGAGTTTGCACAGCAGATTTAGCAAAGCTTAGGCATCAGGCTTGCACTTCCCTTTCTTCTAACTAATTTTTGATCTGGACGTAAGAAGAACATGGGGGGAAGATGAGTCTGCTCCAAGTCATGCAAAGGTTTGGGCCATCAGCATTAATTCTTACTGATGTAATATGGTGACTCTAAAATGTGCAGAAGGTTTGGCAACCATGAGGTCAGGGCTACAGCACAGAATAGTCTGATTTGCTTGGGAAGCACAAATGACAGGTTTCGACACAGCTGAAGGAAAGGCAAACATCTGCAAATGTGTGCTGTTCTGTCCTGAAAGGAATGCTGTGCTTGGCAAAAAGGGTTAATGCTGTAAATATATCTTCGTGTATGAATCTTATATACCTAGCAGGTGAAAGTCAGTCTGTTCCTGCTTATTTCAAGGGACATCTAAATGGACACTTCTGGACTAACCTGAAGGGATTATCAGAGGAAAAAAGAAGTGTATATGAGACAGAAAAATTCTGGGAAGCCATCCAAACAGGTAAGAAAAAGGATCAAGTGAAACTTATCAGATGGCTGTTTCTGACCGCAGCTGCTTCATCTTGCAGGCATGCAGTCTTCCAGTCGTGGGAGAGATACAGCAGTTTTAAGCTCTTTTATTTTCCCAACAATTTCTATACTGGTCTATCAGCCCCTATGTCAGCATCACCACTTCTAACCCTTCTCTTTAAATTTGCAGTCACAGTCATAGCCTATTTCCAGGATAAGAAAAGGAGTGGGGAGCATCCTCTAGCAGTACCAAGATGATAGAATATATTGGTGTTTGTACTGTGGGTTATTTAAAGAGGAACATGGCCCGACTATCTGGTTTCTTGAGGAGTATTGACCGGTAGAACAGCTAGGAGAGTTTGCATTTAATACCTGTTCCTCTGTCAAAAAAATACAGTTTTTAGCTGTGAGCTCTCACTTAAAACTCATGTTGTCTTCTTGATAGATTCAGGATAGTCCTTAGGGAGCTGAAAATGAGCTACGGAGATGTAAGAGAAGGGGCTAACACTGTTCTTGATCTTGAAAGCAGTAGCTCTTTCTGGGTGGAGATGGCCAGTGTTGTGGTACTGAGGACTGTGTGCTGCTGGGTGAGAAGGGATCCCTTGTACTGAAAAAGGAGAAGGGGAAGCTAGAGGGAGGTGAGTCTGGTTACTGCTAACAGAGTCCCCTTTTGCTGTGATCAGAGGATCTCGTTACGGAGAAAACATCTTTGGCTTTGCAGGGGGTTGTGTTACGGACATGAGGGACCCCTCCTTTCTGAGCTGGGTCCGATTTCTGTTGGCACAAGTTCTCGGTTGACCCAGATTAATCCTTCGTCATGAATTGTGCTGGCACTGAGCAGAGCTTCAGGACACAGTCGTCGGGAGCTGAAAGGGCTCCCGAGCCTGTTGAGTCTCTGACTACAAGATGGGGTTTTTCCTCCCTGCCAGCAGATTGTGTTGTAACAGAGCAATGAAGCACTTGGTTTTGTTTTGTTTTTCAATGGGATGGACAGTTACACTGTGGTTGTTGGATAGCTTAGAAAGGGAGAGTCATAGGGCAGCATCCTGCTCCTGGGTTGCTCCCACCATTTCAGGCCAACGTGTGTCTAGGAGATGGCGTGGGGAGAAGAGCTCTCCTGGAAAGGATGAAAAAGCATGGCGCACTGTGCATCGTCCTCATGCCAATCCCATCACTCCAGTCCCAGTTGCCTGATTCTGGACAGAAACATGCCTGTTGCATTAAGGAGATTCATGTATTATATTTTAAGCATTAAGACTGAAAAAAGACACGACTAATTATGTCTTGGATGCCAGCCTGTGAGACACCCTACCGAGAGCAGTGACTGTGCAGTGTTGAGCAGCTGAGGGGAGGAGGAGATCTGAAGGGGTCACAATCCTTGGTACAGGTTTGTGGCCATTCAGAGCTGCTGAGCTGCAGTCACCTCTGCCTCCTGAGAACCAAGTGCTAACCTGTTGCTTTTTAAGGCTGGCCAAAAAAAACTTGTTATGGTTTTATTTAAGAACAGCAGAGATGAGGAGAAGGAAGAGGTCGGACATTCATGGCTGCTGCTGTTCAGGCTGTTGTGCCTTTGGGATCTCCTCCTGCTCTTTGCTTCTCTTGTCAACTGTTTCCATGCTCTGTGGACTCTTTCTTTCACATGGAACATGCTGCATCAATCCTAGGTCCTGAATCCCATCCTGAAGGCAAACAGCTTTTCCACAGGCAAAGCTACGTAAAGAGGTTTTTTGGTGGGAGAAGTAGTCCTTGAGTGTCATAATTGAGTTTCTCCTAAAAACTGGAAAAAATTTGCCCTTTATTCTGAATCTCACTTAGTATTGTTAGATTTCTGCTCAACACAGGTACTGTGTGCCTTTGCAGTATCAAGAGGAGGATTCCAGGTACAGATCTCTTCAAGTTCAGTAAATATACTTCCTGATTTTTTTAGCATTCCTAAAATACAGGCAATACATCATTGTCAGGAGATAGCGATTCTCTTTAGTTCCGTGGGCAGATTCTGATTACCTGAAAGGTTTTTTTTGGAAGAAATTATTTGAGGGAAGGAGAAGCAGCATCATAAAAGATTATAAAGCAGGTACGATCTTCCTACTCACTGATGTAGGAAGCTAATATGTCATATGTGTGAAAACAAATGAGAACTTAACGAGAGAAGGGTATAATGACTCAAGAGAAGTTCTGGTTGTTACACAACCAGAAGTCCCAGGACCTCAAAAATATTCTAGAACATGATATTTTTCCCTATTCTTTCAAAAATTCATCAAGATCTTTTTAACTTCCAATCCAGAGGTAATCCAGTGCTGTCTTGCAATCTGAAACTGCAACCTATATGTTATCTGGTCTTAAATAGCTCTGTTGCACAATTCTTGAGCAAATTGAGGGGAAGAGAAATAAATAGTGAGGGGTGTTTTTTTGTTGTTTGTTTGTTGGGGTTTTTCTGGGGTTTTTTTAGTAATATAATTCCGTGGCACTGTGCATAACTTTTGCACTTTCTGATTTGCTGCCACCCTTGAAACACAGGTTCCAAGAAATATGGTATTAGGGCTTTGTGATGAGTAAAACGTGGTGTTATCTTATTCCTAAGGGAAATGACAGTCCTGAAACCTCTGTCTAAATCTACTGAGTTCAAGTGATAAAGAATGAAACAGTGTATTGATAAAGTATAATTATGCAGTTGCACACCATCCTTTAAAGGGATGTAGCAATGCCGTTGTGACATCATGACAGGGAAGGGATGCGATACTTCTTTTTCAGAATGATGATAACTTCTCTTAAAAAAAACCAAACAAATGCTGTGCTGGAGGTGGTGGATCCGTGATAAGGACCTGTGGGCAGTGAAGCTGCTGAAAGTGATAGTTCACAGCAGTTCCAGACCTGATAGCGAGCAGGGTTTGAGGCAGGTCTCCATTTGCTTCTGGGTGAAACCCTTCAGCCAGGTGCAAGGACTGACGAGGTCTCACTTCTCTCACTTCCAGAGACAGCTGAGTGTGGTCACTAAAGCTGTCATCAGCTGCAGACCTGCAGACAGCAGACTGGGCAGCAGGTTTCTCGGCCATTGCTGGTGCTGCTGACTCCAAGCCCAGGGAGTGATACGGTAGCACAAGATACTTGCTTTGTGGTGTTGCAAGTGAAGTTATGTTTATCCTCTTGGAAAAATTCCCAGCCCACCAGGAGTAATTTCTGAATAACAGGCACCCCTTAATCTGTCTTAATCCTCTCTATAGTTTTACACTTGTTTAGCCTCATCCAAAGAAAAACCTTCAGTTGCCTAAGTAATGATTGATGAGGCTTCTCCTCTCTGCTGGGAAATAAATATTATAATCTCCCTTTCTAAACAAGCAAACTGTCCCTTGATGAGACAGCTTCTCAAGTGAGGGAGTACTAGGTCTGATAATGGAGGCACTGCCAGTGCACTGAACCAGCTAACAGATACCATCACTTTACCTCCATAAAACCCCCAGTGAGGACAGACACGAGCACTTCCCTGCTGAGTTGATGCTAACAGGCTAGTTGCAGTGCAGGGAGCATGTCTGGGCCAACTGTGGAAGGGGACAAACCATCCCTGATCCCCGATGGCGTAAATGTGAGCGGTTCTTGTGCATTCCTGGTGGTGTGTTGGGAAATGCTTGTAAAAACGGAATACTCCAGAGATGCCACTGAGTACGGGCTGTAATATCTGCAGAATCTGGCATTGTCAGCAAGCTATAAAACATCCCTGCTAGTTGGCTAGCAGCTGCTCCCAATTTAAAATTTGCCAAAGGTACACAAACACCGGGGCCGATTGCACGGCACCTTGCGCTGCCACTCGCTCGAGCTCTGTTTGTTCAAAACAGACAGTGGAATGGCAAAGCTGGGATGCTCTGCTCAAACAGAAAGACTCTGCTCAGGGACTTTTCCAAGCATTTATCTTTTTTCATCATCAGATAATCATGGTGCAACCACTTTCCCTTGGCACTGGGAAAGTACAGCATGTATTCTTCATCCGATGCTCTGCAGTGCTTCTGAAGTGAGGGATGTGCTGTGCATTTTGTGGGACTAGACTGTATTACTCAGAACTGGGCTGAGCTTGCGTGGACTTTGAGTGAAGCTGGGTTTGTTTCTCACCTGCTGTGAAAAATATCAGGGAAAGTTGCAAGAGGAGTCCTGTGTATTGTGTTTGCTGAACACCACAGAGCTGCAGTCTTGGAAGGAGAGGAGTGAAGCCAGCTGTGCTCTGCAGGCGCTCACAAGAATAGCTGAGTGCTGGATGTGAGCAGCAGCAGCAGTGTCTGTGTGGAGCACAGGAGCCATTGCAGCTAGTCATCAGAAGATTTGCTATTCCCAAATCCTAGACATAATAATGTTAAAGATAGCTGAGCTTTTAGAGATGCCCTCTGGGGAGGGCTCACTGCTTCACACTTGCATGTTATTTGCCTTGATTACACAGCAGAACCAATAGCATTGGTTGGGCAAGCAAGGGAAAGGTTTGGAGGCTATCAGGTAGGCAACACCTGAACCAAATTCTCCCTCCTGGTTTTATCACCTGAATCCTTAGATGATAAAGCTGCTTGTGTACAGCTAAGGGAGGAATTCAGCCTCCTTGTACAAGTGTGGTGGCTTCCTTTCTGCAGCACAGAAAGGTTGACAGACAAAATGGATATTAGATCAACAACTGTGGCTGACAAACTCATGCTCTGCCCTGCTGGCCTGAGTGATGCCTTCAGCCATTCCCCTGACCTGGGGGAAAGGTGTCAGGATTGACCTGAAAGAGTTTCAGGCTGGTGGAAGAGAGTGGAGCTCAGGGTCCCTGCAAGTGGCATGTCTCTGCTGGGGAGCTGCTGAGTCCTTGGAGGGAGTCACTCCACTGGTTGGCAGCTCAAGGGGACGATGGGATCCTCCACTAGGCATGATGCTCCCAGGGTCTCAATTGCATTGCCCCTCTTCCCTCAGAAGCCCACCCAGCTCTGCTGTTACTGGTGAGCAGCAATGGGGTGGCAGCAGCGCTGGCACATGCTGGGCTGGGCCAGGAGCAGGAGCTGCATACTGGGTTTCATGGTTTATAGGAGTAGGATGGTGTAGCACTGGTGAGGCAGACCTCACTTCATCTTCTTCCCACCTGACCCCTGCTTCAGACATGAATGTGCTCATGCCCTTTGCCAGGCTGCTGTCCCTCTTTGACTAATAAAGATGGCACCTCACTCACTGGAGGACTGTTTTATTGGCTAAAAAAAAAAAAAAAAAAAATTGTGAAAATGGCTTTTTGACCAAAACAAACAAACAAATTTTGAAGAATCTTTTTCATCCCCCAAATTTTGTTTCTTTTTACAAAATTTCCCCAATTTTGATGAAAGATACAAATACAACTAGGAAATAGTTGTTTCTTTGGGAACTTTTCGTGGAGAGTAACAGAAGTTGTTTTGCTGTTTTTGGGGTTTAGCAACTTGAAAAGACAAGGCAAATCATGGGATTTGAGTTGAGAGGTCAGATTTCTCCATGTTTTGGTTCTAGAACTTTAAACCTGATTTTGTTTGTCCTCTCTATTAGTGATGCAGAAGAGATCAGCAAACAGCACAATAACTAAATTTCCAGCCACTACTAAACTGGGGGAGTCACTGTAAATGTGGTGAGGATAGAGAAGCAGTAGGATAAGACTGAACAAAATCAAACTGCAAAAGCAGGAAACTTAAAGTGAATAATAAAAAAAAAAAGAACCACTGTAAAAAAATAAATAAGGAAATAATATTCCTATCTTAAAAACTCATGGCTCCGGTAGTCAGAACTACTTAGAAAGCATGGAGAGGACTAGGAGTGACAGTGTGAACTTGCTCTACAACTTTTTGGCTGAAGTCACAGGTGTGAAATCTTGTACAAAAGAAGACTAGCTGCAGGCTAAACTTGTGGATGACACGAAAGACATGGCTGTGGAGCTCTGTCCATGAACCTCAGATATGAATGCAGCTTCTTTCTAAGCTACTGCATTCAATACGTGCAGCAGTGTATTGGTCACAGTCTGGACACAGCCCTTGGCTGAAAAATTTGAAAGGAGAGTAGTTAAAGCAGAAGAAGCCGCTTCATATGAATGTCTGGAAGACTGAAATCTAATACTGGCCTAATCTCTTACATCACCGTCACAGTGTCTGGGCTGGCTCTCGCTGCCGTGCGCCGTGTTGGACAGCCATCTAGAGGTATGGCTGTGCTGGGAAAGGGGGAACGTTTTGGGTTAGTCAGACATGGTGCAGGACAGAGCAAGGGCAGAAAGGGACCTCAGGAGCATCAGGAGACATTGCTGAGCAGGGAACCTGCTAGTGGAACAGGAGCATCCACTGCCAGTGGTGAAACTCAACAAAAGTGTCAACACAGAGATGACCAAAGCTGGTCTGAGGCATAGGCTGTAGAGTCATAGGGCCAAGGACTGGCCTGACCATGGCATAGAGGTGGTTACTGGATAGAGCTGGTGCTGCTTTTAGGATATGTCTTTTGCTTAGGTAGATGCCAAGTGTGGTGTATCTGGTAGACCTCATAGAAGACTATGGCCGGGCTAATAATATGTTTAAAAGCTAAGGCCAAAATTTCCGATCTTGGAGAAAGGTAGAAAAATTTATGTGGGACATTTTGGAAAACTTAATGGAGGGCAGAAATGCTTTCAAGAAAAGAAAGCTTACTCTGGATGGTCGGTCCTGGTCCTCACCTGATCTCCACCAGGTTTTGGCTCTTCTTCCTTAATGAGAACTTCACCAATTCATCCCAGAGTCTGTCCCAGAGCCTGACTTTTCCCCTTTGCAAACCAAAGATATTTGGGAAGCATAAGAGAGTAGTGAAAACTGTAGGAATTATTGTCATCCATCTGAAGGGCCAAATTAGTGCTGACAAGTCCAGTGAGGTTGGGGGTCTTCTAGTATCACCTTTTGCAGAGCTTGTAAAAAATTGGGGACTGGAGCCACCTCGATCCCAGGGCTGGCACTGGTGTAGTCCCAAGAGTATACAGGGATTGCTGCTCGTTCCTCCAACTGCCTGAGGACTCAAGGGAGTGATCTGGCAGTGGAGGAATGTTGAGGAGCAGGTACACTGAGCACTGTAACATGGGTTAGTAGGGGTTTTTTTCCTTTTTTGATAAAGTAATTCAGTGAGGTTTTTTTCCTTCAAAAAATATCTTTGAGATATATTTTTCAGCATTGACAATTTGTTTACTTTGTTTAAAAATGCTTCAGCTTTAAGTATAAAAAAAGATAACTCAAGAATGGCCAGAGGTCAGGAGTAGTTATCTGTCCCTTTAGTGAGCTGAGCATTTTGCATTTTCAGTGATATAAAATTTCCTGGAGATAGCTGGCTTATGAGTCAAGGCCAAACATCATCTGCAGATCATCAAACCTGTCATCCCAGTGCTGCTTTGTGCAGAAGGAACTGGTGACCGGAAAGGAGTTGTTAACAGATGAGTGGAAGATGGTTGTCCCAGCCTGCTCAGAGCAGGGACTTCAGGAGGGCAGTGACTTCTCAGAGAGATGACATGGTCAAATATGCATGCTATGTGCACCGCAAGATATGACTTTAGTCACATTTCAACCCCATAGAGACGAGGTGTTCATCAGTGCTGTTCTTTATGCAGCCACACAACATTTCCATGTCACTAGCTGAGGTGGATGAGCTGTGGGCTGGAAAGGCTCTGTGAGCTGCCACTCCACACTGGAGCAACTGCGAAGACCCAGCTGGGCAATTAGTTACTTGTGTTAACGAAATAGGTTCAGGATTCTGATGATGTGTCATGGACCTCAAATGAATCTCCACCATGGGGTGCCTAAAGTCATCCACCAGCTTCCAGATACCCTCTCTGGTGCAGAACATGGTCTAACATCAGGATCTGGGGATCAGCTGGATGCCACTGCTGTGGGACACTCAACTCTCAGAAAATATAGCAAAGCTTATATAACTCCCCAAATAGGGGAACAAATACAGAAGTTCTTCCCTGACTTGGAATGAAACTATTTCTCTTTCCCTTTGAAATAGTCTCAGCATGGAGGTTGTGAGATAAAGCAGACGTAGACTTGTATCCAAGCATGCAGAGTTGGAGTTAACATAGGAGCTACATTTCAGGGACCTTATGTTAGTCTCTCCACTATTCAGAAGGGGCTGACTGTTTAATCACTGACTTTCAGTGATTTATAGAGGGTTAGTTAAATGTCTGTTAAAGTCCATGGGAGCCTTTTGATGTCAGTAGACTTCAGTTAGGCCCACAGTCTGCCCATTCTTGTAGCATCTGGGTACGTGGCAAGTGAAAAGCATGAATGATAAAGCAGGCAGTGAAAGTAAGGGAGGGCTGAAAGCAAAAAAAAGCCTTCACTTGAACAAAAGCCTGGCTCCAAGGTACAGTGTTTCCTAGAGCTCTAAAATGCGCAAACTGTTGCTTTCTTTTTTGGCTTTTCAATGTCCTATTTTGTTTTTTAACGGACAGTCTGTTCTCGCTGCAGTTATTACTTTTAAGAACTGCAGCCCCCTTTGGTTGGGGGTGTTGCAGAAATGACTTCATTAGCATTTATTTAGATGTCTGCCTTAGGAAGCAGCCTTGATTGATGTGCTTATTGTCTGGACTTTCCAAATGACTCTGTGGCTTTACTTATCTCTCTTATGCTGTTCAATTTTAAGCAACTGTGATGGTTTTGGGTTTGTGTCGGGGCTGGATTTAATCCTCAGAACATTCTTCAAACCTTAATTCTCACAAAGCCAATTTAAGGAGAAGGTTGTTGCTGCTTTCTCATTTTACAAGTTGGGGGTAATGGATGCAGAGAGGTTAAAAAGTGTTCCCCCAAGTCAAGTGTGGCATCCCAGCTGGAGCTGGAATCAGAGCAGAAGAGATCCCGACTCCATCCTCAGTGTTGAGGCTGTGCTTTTCTTTTGTATGCTTTTAGCCAAATGAAGCACAGTTTCTAGATGCCATATGGACAGATGAGCCAGATCAAACAATTGCTAGCTCACACTCTCACCCACAGTGTTGCAAAAGTTAAAAAATTACTTTTCCATCAGGAGCATGCGGAAGTTTGGATCATCTACAACTCCAGCCCAGTCACAGCCCCTTTGACCAAGTTGTGTCCCTGCAGTGGACTCTGGGGAGATAGACGAGGCATCTGTGAAATGTGTGTCATTTAGGGCCAAAAACCCATTCAATGGTGACTCCTTGCAGAAGCCAGGCCTAATTTGTCATTTCCAAAAACTCTGAGATCTCAAAGTTTTTCATCTCTGAGTTGCTAAAGCCTGAAAAGACCAGTCTCTTTTTTTCTACGCTAGTCTCTTTTTTCTATTTTTCTATGCTGATGTTTAAATAATAGCAGCAATAACTCTGGACCTTTTATTTACCTTTATTTTCAAGACCTTTTGGTCATTAAAAATAACCCCCTGTTTGAAAACAGTAGATGGCAAGAAAATAAACTTGAAAGGCTTTTTCCTACACAAGAGGTTTGTTGCCTGTCCTAAAGTCTGTGGAGTTCACCTTTTGGAGTCAGCAGGGTTAGAAAACTCAAGGATAACAGGTATGGGAGTTGGGGGATCAACCCCTGACTGCTGTGAGTTTTGATATCAGGACTAATCTCCCTGTTTCACATGCAGTTCTTTGCAGGACATGGAAGTGGATGTTAAGGGGGCACAGGCATACCAAAGGTCACACAAGAGCCTCCCATGGAAAACTTGCTGCTCTAGGAAGCGATGGGACTGAATGGTGGCTCTTGTGGCAGTGAATGGCTGAGTGGCTTAGGAGAGGTTACCAGCCTTCAGCTGCTGAAGTTAGCAAGTCTTGGGGCTAGTTGGTGATGTCTGTGGGCTAACACTGGCTTTGGTTTATTGTGGGAGACCCTGCTTTTCTAATGAGATGTACAGCTGAGGTACAAACCTGATGAAACAATGAAGATCCCACATTTTGCATGTGTTGGACTTTTTATCTTTTTTTTCTTTTTTTCCTTTTAAATCCCTGCTGCTGTAGTTTTTGTTTACACTCCCTCCTAAAGTGTTGTGGTTTATTTGTCTTAAATGTCTGCCCTTCTCTGCTCCCAGAGGTGTCTGGGTTTCAGTGAAAGATGAAACAAATTCTACAAATGCAATCTGATTCTGCAAAATAATGCATGCCTTTGGCCAGCATTGATTTTGGGGGAGAACAGGGTTATCAGCTGTTTGGCACCTTGCAAGTCTGGAGCTTACACAGGGCTATGAAAAAGGAAAATATGTTGTGTTTGTAAGAACTTAATTTATCACAGTATCTTATGTGGCTATTAGAAATTAGTGCAGCATTAGTACCTAGAGAGGAAAAGAGGAGAGAGCAAGTGGATAAGGGACACCTTACATTAGGCACATGTAGCTCAGACTGTTTCACAGGGGATGGGGACAGCTGAAAATTCTTACTCTTTCCTGTTGCTGGATCGGATTCCTTTGGTAGAAAGAGGGCAAGGGTGCCCCAGGGAAATATCTCAATAGCCCGAGGCCCTCTCTGACATCAGGTCAAATATTCTGGGTCACATAACTGAAGGCTGCATGATGAAACTCAATATTACAATGGATCAAGTGCTTCTGCCACATGGAGCTGACGTGCTCCTGCCCTAACGGACTTGTTACGCTCAGCAGATGCTCAGGGAGAACGGAGGTTTCAGCCGTGGCTGAGAACAGGGCTTGAGTGGGAATGATGGAGCTGACGGATGAATAAACCTGAGCTGGGCTTAGGGTAGCACTGGTGCTCACCAACTGCAAATGGAAGGGCAGTGGTGGTGGCAGATGAAGCTATGGCTCAGCTGAGCTGGAAGGGGAACAGGGAAATAATGTTGTGGCTTGGGGAATAGTTTCCTCTGCTCATTAAGGAGCAAGAAAAAAAGCTTGAAAAAAATGAGAGCCCTGATATGCCCAAAAGGAGAAAGTGATACTTTCATCTTGTCCAATGCTAAAGTCTAAAATTAAAGCCTATTAAATGCCTAGGTCCAGAGAATGAAAAAAGTAAATATTGCATGTATTTAAATGTGACTGACAGGCATTCCAGTGAAGAGACTGATCCTGCACCAAGAATGTGAAGTGGTCTGTCCCCTCTTCCAGAAAAACAAAGCCCAACGAGTTGCCTCCAAGCCCCATTTTGAAAGCTCAGATGACTTAAAATCAATTTCTGCTGCAGATGTCCAAATAAGCCCCAGTTTCTATCATCATTTTTCAGTAAAAATAGCTTATCCTCTGACATCTGGGAAAGGTGAAGGTGTTGCCAAGCACTGAGCTGTCATAATTTCTGTCATCATTTGCTTTCTGATTGTTGAAAGTCCCATGAGTTAAATTTTATTCTTCTTTTATGCTTATTACCATATTCTGCTAGAAATGAGAGAGCGTGGCTGATGAGAAGGACTCCCATATTCTGCAGAAGTGGCACATAATGTTTTACGAACCTATTCCCTGCCTGCAGCCCAAAGCGCATTGCAGGCTGAACTCTTTAACATCTTGAAAGCTCAAAGCAATGTGGAAAAGTAAGGTTGAACAGCGAAACCCAAAGCTATTTTTACTGCAGAATTGCTAGTTCACCTAATAAAATGCTCAGAATTCCTAGAACTTTTAAGACCTCCTGAAACTTTATGGCCACTTAGGCTTGCCTCTGATTTTTGTATAAATAAAATTCACATCTTCAGGATGATATGGTAAGTGTCAGCAGTATTAATATGTGTTATTTTGCAGAGTGAAACAAGCTGGTGGAAAGTGCTGGATGTGAACAGAGCAGTCACAGGCGAGGTACTGCTGCAGTACGGGCAGTTCCAGTGTTTTTGTTTTCGTTTTCAGTCTCCTCCTCCTCATATTCCTCAGTCTTTTTTCTGAAGCACCTTGTTTAGGGGTATTTGTGCCCATTCAGGCTGTATTTCCTCCACTGAAACTGGTAAAAGACTCTCCAGTTATTTCTGATTAAAGTCTTGGGGTTTTGACCAATTCTTTGCTATATCTCACTTAGCTGCTTTTCAGTGAGAGCAATTTAATTACTATTATAAGCCAGTATCTTGTAAACTTGTTTCTTTTGGAACTCTTTTCCAGTCCCCAAGAACATTATTTCCATGCCTTTATTTCTTTTGGATGGGCTTTTGCATTGCAACTGCCCTGGGTTAACACTTGCAGAAGTCTGAACTGCTGGTTTGGCTGGGAGTATTCTTCATTGATCACCTTCCAATAACTCCCAGTGACTTGGTGTCCTGCAGGCTGGTATCTGAGCTCTGCCTTTGCTTCAAAGCAGTTTCATTAGAATCACTTTGATTTCACTCTTTGCAGTCAAATAGAAAGCTCTCACAGATGTAAGGGATGACATACATTTTACATCTACAAAAATTACTAATTATTCATCACAACTATATTCATACCCATAAAGGCACTTCTGTCATCTGTCCTTCTGCCGTTTCTCAGAGCTGCCCTTGTCTAGATCCTGAAGCCTCCAGAGTAAAGCTGTTCTTCTGGCTGGGTGAGGTGTTTCGTCTGGGCATAACAGAAGGATCTGAGCTTGAGAGGGTCAGACTGGGTGGTTTTAATCTGTCCTGGTAAGACCAATGTTCAGGGCAGCTAATCATCTCATGAATGCTTCTAGTGGTGAGAGGACAGAAGATCAAAGCAAAACTCCCATTTATCCTTAGACTAGGAATAATCCTGTTCAGGAAATCCTACAGGGCCACGTTTCTTTATTATGAGCTTGGACGATTTCCCTCACTATGGGATAGTGAGCTCTTCTCTCAAATGCATGTTCACTAGGGATGGACAAACTGCAGAGGGGCCTAATATTTAATTGAAAATATACCCAAATTTATGCTTTCCATATTTATGCAGTCTTGTGTCTGCCCTATTGGCCAAGAAATCAATTGCCTCTTTATAAAGGTGCTTTTGGGGGCTTCATACAGGCTTCGATGTACCCTCTGCTGTTGTGCAGACTCGCTAGCCCTTGCCCCTAGGGATAACATGGAATGAAGATGGTTCCTCCACACATGGCAGAACTGCATTCACATGCTTCCTTGGTTTTCATGCGCAAATTCCTCCTATGAGTTACTGCAGACAGCTCTGCAGGATGGTGAGGCTCTGGAAGACCTGGTGTCCTGGTCTGCATGCCAGCCCCAGTGCTGCCCATGAAAACCTGACAGCAAAACCTGGTGTGATACAAAACTTATACAAACCTGGATTAACTGATGATGACCAGAGATGGGTTTACCCACTATGTCTCTACTTTTCTTCTGTTTTCTGCAGAGGAGATCAGCTTCCTGAAACATCTGATTTGTGAGGAAGTTTGTTCTGAGAGTCAGGGAGTCTCCTAACCAGATAAATGTTTTAGTTTCCACCCAAAAAGCACCACAGCTTTTAGGGGAGCTGTGCTCTGGGGCAACCAACCTTGTTTCAGCCCCTTGTCCTCAGCAGCCTCACAGTGAGGGTGGTGCCAAATGGCAAAATAGCAGCATCTTGGGGATGGAGTTTAGTTTCTGTCTGAAAAACTGTGATTTTATAGCCTTCTGAAAAAAAATACCAAAAAACCTCATGTCTTGATTGATGTTGTCTTTTTCATAAAACTCTTTTTCACCTGTTTGCCCTGCCCTTTGCAGAGGGCAACCTGTGAGCTGGGGAAGCCGCTCTCTGTCCTGAGCTTTGCAAACTCATCATCTCACGGGGCCGCTGGCAAGGGCAGGCGGTCGGGGATGTCCCATAAATCCAGCGGCTGCAAAATCCCACCCTAATAAAAGCTGTACCCTCGGTCGCGCCCGTCGGCAGTGGCGGGCGGGGGGGAGGGCGAGATGGGTTAAATAACGGTTAAATAAAGCATGCTGTTGCCTCAGCAACCCCCTCCCCTTGCATGTTGGAGCTGGAGCGGGTGTCTGCTGGACCCCTGCAGCTCTCTGACAGCAATGGGGGTTGGGGAGGCTGATGTAAATCTGTTCAAGATGGAGTGACATCCTGGCTGCCCTGGTGCCCTCCTGGTACCCCAAAGAAACGATGCTGGGCTTAGTCCTGTTGTATTGGGTTTGCATGGCTAGGGTTTTTTGGGGGGAGCATAAGGATGGCATCCAGCCAAGGTTAACCCACCACCTGTTTAAAAAGGGGAAAAAAAATCTGTCCCCATAGTAAGCTGCTGAGGGTGGCTGCCAGACACCCTCCACCTCTTGTACCTTCATGACATCCCTGGAGGAAGGGGGTGGGATATTTTGTGGAGCAGTGTCAGCCTCAAGGACCTGCCAGTTCTGCATGCTTGAACTGGTGGTGAGCTGGAACCATCAGGTATCACCTGTGTGGCCAGCAGCTGCCAAATCCCACTTTTCCATGCTGTTATGGGAAAGGTGGGCTTTTGCGTTGGATTACAGCTACATCCAGGCTCCCCTGTAGGAAGTGGAAATTCAGACAGGGTTGGAGATAGCTAGTTATTATTTTTTGCAGGTGAAGCAGTGTGGCTTTTCCTCCAGGAGGGGGTTGGGGTGGGGAGGGAAGGCAGGGGCTCAGGTGTGCTTTGGGTGCAGGTGAGTTCAATTGCTTAGCCGAGCCCCTACACTGAGCCAGGTGGGGAGCATAGTGTGTGCCAGAGCCCATTGTGGGGGCAGTGGACAACCCTCCAGAGCAAGGTAAGGTTGAACTGGACTTTATTGGGATTTTCTTGTGAGGTCTTGTGTTGGTAGGGTGCTTTTTGCAAGGTCTGATATTTGTAGCATGGTTTTTGCTGTTTGGAGAAGGTAGGGAGCTCAGGCTGGTGTTGGAGGAGATCAGCTCAGGAGCTGGTGCTGGTGACCTCTAAGGCTGGTTATCTTGGTTGATGCTATCCTTATTTTGCTGTGTTTTGATGATAGAAGTTGGAAATAACTTACCTGGAGGACTAAGTCTTAGCAGGGGGAGCTGGTAGAGGTGAATGCTGTTATGTGAGGAGATAGAAGAGGGTTATTAATGTGCTACTGTCTCACAGGGGGGGATGTGTCTGTGGGGGATGTTTTATGGCTGGATTTTCTTTTTTTGCTACAGTTGTGCTGCCCTCTTCTAGAAAATGTGGAATTTTATGAGTGTTCTCTGAAGCAGGATTATTTTATCTCTCTTTCGCAGAGTTGCAATGAAATACGAAACTCATGGGTGTCATGGTTTTCTATTTCTGTTACAAATCCCTTCCAAAATGGATGCATGAAGTTGCTTGGACTTCCTAAAGGCCCCAACTCAGCAAAGCAAACTGCAGCTCTCTGTCCTTATGTGAATTCTTTGTAGGGCCAAAATCTGAACTGGTTTGGGGATTTTCTTTTCTATTTTTTTAAGTGAATGGGTATCTCTTATAAAGACACTATGGTGCAAAAGGCACCGATTTCTTCATATGAGAGTTGGCAAGATGAAATCAGGGAAATGTGCGGTCTCGCACTCCTTTAGCCTGAACAGGTGAGCTGGACTTGTTGCATTCTGCTATGGTGCCTTTCCCTGTGCTTGTCCCAGTGCTGGAGGGAACTTTTGGTGGAGCCAGCTCCCAGTCTGATAGTTGAGGTAGTGCATTTCTCTGCACCATGGCTTCTGATGGTGTCTAGACAAGGGCAGTTATTGCTGGGCTGGTTACTGCCCAGTCATGTTTCCGAGGCTGACTTGGCACTGATGTGGGCTCAGCACTTGAATCACAAAAATGCAAGAACTGAAGCTATGGTTCTGATACAATCTCATGGCACTACCATCTGGGGCCCCAGGCACTAGTGCTGGTGTTTTAGCCTCAACCTTCTTAGCACCAGACCAGATCAGTGAATTATATGTTAGGGAAGGTCAGAATTTACTGTTTCACAACCTAAATCTGCGGTTTTGTCCCTGATCATTTGGGCTGTTCACTTTTCTCTCCAAAACTCTTCCTAATCTTAATTGATATTTGTTTCCCACTATTAAAGCTCTTGAGAAATTACAATATCTGCTGTGTGATTTGCACTAGACAAGTACAGTCAGAGTTCATGGAAACGCTTTGTGAGAGTTGTCTCCACACCTTGCTGAGCTGATTCACTCGGGAGTCAGCAAAGGCTTTGGAGTCCTGTATCTGCTCGGGTTTTGTAAGGAGGCAGCCAGACTGAGCAATGAAGCAATAGTTTATCTCCCTCTTATGGCCAGATTTAGAATGGCTGGCTCCACAAGCTTTTTGGTAGGGAAGGGAGAGGGCAGGGAGTCTCTGCACTTGTAAGCTTTGGTGGTTGTTGGTATGAGGGGCCCTGACTCCTCACAAGGAATTAAGCTGACTTCCCTTTAAGGAAGCTGATATATATTTTTTTACTACATCATAGTCAAGAAAATACCTGCGAAAGAGTTAAACTGCTCCAGTTCCTTGTGGGTTTGAACTGGGAACTAGAGAAACTGGTCTGCAGTTTAGCAAAAAGTTGGAGAACATGATCCTGCTCAGCAGCAATTGCAGTTATACCTCTTAGGCTGAAAAAGAAGATGCTGTTAGAAAACTCAGCTGGTACCCAGTGATGCCCATGGTCCTGGAGTAGTGGTGTTCTTGAAGCAGGTGGCATATGAGCAGTGTTGTGACAGTGGGTGCTGCTCTTGCTCTTTCTATTGATATGGTGAAAAGGGAATAAAATGCTCCATTAGATATTCCAGGTATGATTTCTAACCTTCCAGGAGACTCTTCTTTTGGCCAAGATCAAAGTATATTGAAAACTCTCTCTTCTAGGCATGTTAGCTGTGCCTTGTTAGAACCAGTCATGCTTGTCCTAAAAACAGGAGGGGAAATGGAGCTGGATGTGGTTTGGGTTCAAGACCCCTATGTTGATTCCAGTGTGGATTCAGAGTGCTTTGGCAATAACTAGCTCAGTGTTTGGGGCAGAGGTTGGTTTGACCCACTATTCTGATAGGGGCCCAAGTTTGATCCTTCTCTGTGCTGAGGATTCAGAGTTGTGGTTTGGACTTGCCTCCAGACAGTCAAGATTATTCCCCTTTCCTGGGGAGGAATTTTGTTGCCTGATCTGTAGTCTGGGAATCCAGTGTCTTGTTCATCTGGTATCAAGATTCAAAACTGGGCTGGTTCTGAATTCTGTAATAAATTGTAAACTTGGAACTGCATTACCATGATGTGGGAGTACTTGAGGGATGAGTAAGGCCTGGGTATGAATGAGTGAAGGAACCATAGATGGGAGATCTTCTAAGATATTACTCTTTCCCCTTTGGCTGTCCTCCCTTCACCAGATTTGCTTGGCTTTAGATGTTTAGTTACAAGGCTCTGATCTAACAAACCTGCTTGCAGTTACTCAGGGATTGATCTGGAGACTTGGGTTGGGTTCAGCTCTCCCAGACAGAGACACAGTGCTAACTCTAGGATGGGATGTGGTTACAAATGGAGTAACTGTCACTGGAGAATATTACTTAGGTCAGTGTCTGACTTGCTGATGGTCTAGATACTAGTTAGTAAAATAGGTGATGAGGGCAGAGAACTGGTTGGGCTTGAGTCTTTGTTCAGTGAGTTACTCTTTCTGTCATTTAGCAGCTTTGCTACCTGATGGTAAGATGCCTCTTGAACTGATTATGTTAAATTAATGCTGTGGTATTGAGCCTGAACCAAATGACCTGCTCAAGAAACTTCTTTCCAGTTGCGAAAGGGCTTGAAGAATGCATGTGTCCAAAATCCAGGCTCAGGTGAAACTGTGGCCTTGTGAAGATGGTCAGGAGCTGTGGTGACTATCGGTAATCTGTTTCAGGTTAAATTGAAGGAAATATCTCTGGAGTAATTGTCATAGAACAACTACATAGTGTCTCAGGGAGCATCCATTTATTTTATGTAGTGATTGCGTCAGAAGTTGCAAAAAAAAAAAAAAGTAAAATACCTTTAATCATTTATAGCTAGAATCAGTTTTACTTCAAGAATGTTATACTTAACTCCTTACAGTACTTGTAATTGAGTTTCTCTTGGACTAAAATATGTATGTTTGTAAAAACAACATCATTGTGATTCTACCTAGATTGCTTTGTGTGTTTGGTGGTATGCATCACGCTTAGTTTTTCAGGAATAACGGAGGAGAGGCAATGGAATTCTGCTGTGTTTTTCTCACCTGACAGCATTCAGGCAACTGTCAAAGGAAAAAACATCAGAACTGCTGTAAGGCTGCAGTTCAGGTTTTGACATGAAGAAGGGAAAATAGATGGTGGGAAACTAAGGAAAGTTCTGCAGCACTGCAAGTTAACATGTGAACTGAGATGTCTGTATATGAGAACTCCCAGAACAACTAAGAAAACCTCCTGTTCTCTATTTTCTCTAGTAAGACTGTAAAATTTAGTTGGTTCACTCAAGAGAACATGATTATACTTGTCTTTGACTAAAAAGTTTTGGAATTCAACATCTGAAAATTTTCAGAATTAGGTATTTAGCGGAGTTTTGGATTATCTGGAGTGCAGGACATGGGCATTTTCTGTTTTGCTGGGACTTGGGTACATACGTTATAAACACACCAGGACATGCAGCTCTGCAAGAAAGCTACAAAAACCTGGGCCATGCAGTTGGTGTCCACACTAACTTCTCAAGCCTGCTTTTGCCAGAAGGGTCAGCTGGAGAAAGCTAATGAGTATAACCCACCTCCTTGTGCTCTGGCTTAAGTGACCAGGGTGATCCATCAGCCCCAAAGGCAGCCCAGGAAAGTGCAGGAGCTGAGGCAGTGGTGGAGGGGAGAGTGCTGACATCTGCTCATGGTTTTTCGGGTGGTCAGTATCAGTGGCACCCTGCTCTTCCTTCTTCTTCCCCTCGCTTTAAGATCAGGGTGGGTTTTTTGCTTTACTGTATTTTATTAATCATAGGAAATGTGTGGTAATTCCTTTAATAGCCAAGCAACAGCTAGAATTTCAGGCACTGCCTTATGTGCCACTTGGCTGTGACTGGTGTGTGCCAGGATGATTGACTGATGCATAGCAATGCAATCCTAGATAGGTTTGTGGTTTTGGGTGGGTTTTTTCTTCCTTCATAGAACTTGTGAAACTGGGTTCATTGGTTCATAGTTCAATCTGTCTGCTTCTAATTCTGGAGTCATGACCTGACACTAAATGGCATTAATTAAAACCCCTAGTCTGGCCAGCAAGATGTGAGTTTCAGGAAGATTCCGTGGGACTTCACCTGTAATGTCTAATCCTTAAAATTTATACGGTATATCACAACTAACTGGTGTGTATGTGTGCATTCCTTTCGGTTTTCAGTTTTCATTGTATTGGGCCTAAACATAGCACCTGACTCCCTCCCCACTCCAGGACTTACATAGGAGGGTAAAGTTATCTTCATTTTACAGGCAAGCAAACAGGTAAAACAACTAGCCACAGACATGGCTGTGGACTAGCAGGACTCTGCAGAGAACTTGTACCTTCTACTTCCTCACCTGGTATGTACCTAGTGAGCCAGGCTGGCTCCTGCAGGCTTTGCACTCCGGCATTTCCATAGGGCAGAGCAGCCATGAAGAGGCACAGCTGGTTTTCCAAGAATGCAACTCAAACTCCTTGTTTTCTTTAAACTGCAGCCAGTCTTTTGTGACTCAGTAGAAGCAAATGCACAGGGGGACAGGCAAAGCCAAGGAGGTGGAAAATCTTTAAACCTCCTTCATGTTATTAGTATATCAGATGAGGAAATGGTGCAATCTCTAACTTTATCAAAAGCATTTAATATGTTCATCTGAGAAAGCAAATTTGAGGTATGAAATGACTGTCCAGGAAACAAGAACAGTCAACTCAGATGTGAGAAGGACTCTGAGAGCAAAGAGAAGGCCCATTTGACCCACTGAGGCTCATCCTCCTTATGTATGGCCCTGCCCCTTCAGCTCCAAAAAGACAGCTAATTGCTTCTTGAATTACTCAGGTGTCTTAGACCTGTCTCACAAGAGTCTTTAGCCCGTATTTAACATATCCATCATAGCAATGCAGACTGACCAATACGCTAACTGTAGTCTGACATTCTACTACACAAGGGAAGAATTTCACTTCTGCAGCAGATACAAAGTTGTTCTTTTGTTCTAGTGTGAAGATTTACAGAATATTGAGTTACTAATGCTGGAATCCTTTTTCTACCAGTTGCCAGGGACAAATATATAAAATCAAAGGGCACTACCTACCATTTCTTCATCATGGTGAGGACTTGGTGGTTTTTGTCACTGTCCCACTTGATGTAATGTATACTTCCAAAGCTTGTTACTTCAAAGGCGCTGATCCAAAGTAAGGATTCCAGAGCCGAAAGATTAAAGACTATGATCCCAAATGTGGCTTGGCTGCCTAATCTCATTAGGGGAAAGTTCCCACAGCCATTACAGTCATGCACTGTGCAGAGGCTGAGACCAGCTAAAGGCATAACCCTACACCTGCACAGCAGTGGCACAGCATCAGTGGTCAGTTTAACACAGCACCACATTCAAAGAGAAAACAATGAAAAAAACTTCTAAATATGGTGGCTGAATCTATTCTCCTTCACTCCGCTGCTAAAGCATTTGTCAGAGGTAGAAAACACAGGTTCAGATTCCCTCTTCACTGCAAGAAATCTAGCTTTACTTACTACTTTTTAAAACTGAACTGCATCCCTGCTCCCTAACTACTGCTACTGTAACCCAGACTCTAAGCACAGTTTGACGTCTGGTCTTTTTCTAGACTCTTGAACTTCTCCCCACCCCCGCTTCCCATAAATGGCTCAGTTTCAAAAAAGTGGTTGAGACACCCTACCAGGAAGTAAAAGGTGGATCATTTCCTGCCAAGAGAGCTGTCCTTAAGGGTCTAAGGGAAAACACCTACTATTGATTTGGAGAGCAGTCTTTAACCACCAAATCATCATGCAGGAGAGAGCCCTTTCCTCACATACCCCTTGTCCTGTTTTATAGCAGGAACACAGATTATAGAACAGTGAGAGTCAAGCCATGCAATCAGATTTTCCCAACATACAGATTTTTCAAACCTTATCAGGAAGGTCACAGCCAATAACATAGTTATCACTAAAAAGTACGGGTATTTAAGCTCCAATTTTGAAAGGAACACTCTTAAATGTGATAAAAATATTGGTGGAAGAATCATGTATCAGCAGGGCTATACAACACTGTGCAGTGAGCAAACTTAAGGCAGTGGTGAAGTTCACAGAACTCTTGTGAAGAGCTTAAAATACCAGCTGTTCTGTCATCTCCTTCTGCATTTAACTATGCTGAGAGGAGGTACTAAGCAAAATAAGTTACAAGATTAAAACACAGCATAAATCTTTCTGGTAAATTATCCAGTTTGAAAATGGAGCAGAGTATAGCTGGAATTCCATCTGTTCACATACAAGGTCTATGGGTAAGGCTGTAGTTGATGTATGTAGCCCACGAATAGCAAGGATTCAAACTAAGTGTTATTCAACAACATAGGCAGTTATTAAATTCATAAAAGACTGCTGTCACAAAGAAAAAAGTTGGAATAGCTCTAGCCTATTGTGAGAAGTGCTTTGTTTTCACAAGGTTGAACATGCCTTCACTATCACTAGCACCAGACTGAACTTACTCAGGATTTAGAGCTCATCAATGATGTGAGGTAAGGTCAGTTCAGTTCTTTGATACTTTAGATTTTTTAAGAGACCTTAAAAGGACAGGAATACTAATATCCATTTTATTTCATGGTAATTTCTACTAAGAACCCCACCTTGTCAGACCTGGATTAATCTATGAACTGTGTAAGGCCACACTTCCATTAGGCTTCCAGCAATCAGGACTCCTGGATTTCTTCAAAGTAGTTTTTCCTTAAGAAAAAAAATTCTGAAAAAGCTAGGAGTCAGAGATGCTTTTTCAAGTCTTTTATTGAAAAAGGTATGGACATTTGCTGGCAGAATATTTGATCACATTGTCTACTTGACTGTCATCCAGAGGACACTGCATGCATTCAAGCTGAAAGCATAGGACAGTTTCCACTAGGCACCTGAGAAATTTCAAAGGGAAAAGAAGTCTTTCAAGTTGAAAGAGACAAGTTTCAAATTGATCACCTACTCTGGTGCCCTTTACTTCCCAGAGTTATCTAGGAAATAAGAATTAAATCAGCTATAGTCATAGCCAACTGTAAACACTTCCCTGTGATGCAACAGAAATTATCTAGATAATTGATCCTGAAGTGTTCTTTCCAGTTTTAAACAGGAAATGTCTTTCCTAAAGCAGGTAGTGCAAGGAGTTACACCTGACTTGGCATCTACTACTCAATGCTGTGTTATGCAGCAGAGGTGTATGACACTTCCTCTCGTCTGGCTTATATCAAAGAAAAATCTGTCAGCTCTTGGTCTCCAAGAGATTACCCGCGCCGCCCCCCTCTCCCTCCAAAAAACATTTTTCTTTTCTTCCTGTTCCCAAATCTACTATAATCTCAAACCACTTCCCTGCTCCCTCCAGACAAGAGCCAACTCTCTTTCTTTCCCACCCCCTTGCCTGAAGGCATGACTAACAAGAATACATGCTTCTCTCTGTATTGCTGTTAACAGTAAAAATATCTTCACATTTTGGCTGTCCCTCCACACACAGAACTCCAGGTGCATCTGAATTCCACTGATTTCAATGCCTTCCCACAGGTCTGATAACCGTTAATCATCTTTGGCAAACAGCAATCCTGCACCAAATGGAACAAGTAATCCATTGCCAATCTAACAGGACGCATATTTTGCAACTGCAGCTGCTTAGTATCAGGAACTCACTGCAAGAAAAAAAAAAAAAAAGAGTTTAGAGGATGGTACCTTCATGAGTAAATGCATTTGAATAGAGAATAGATTAGAATATATTAATTAACAGCTGCACTTAGCTGCAGGTTATAATGGACTTTGAAATACTTGAACCAGACAAATGCAAAGATCTATCATGGCATTAAGGCTGCAAGTCACAGATAACTAAATAACTCAGGATGATACCACAGGAATTTTAACTTCTATTAAATTAAAAGTCATGCTAATTGATCTAATAACTCCAAGCATAAGAACAGCTATTGTAGGTTACTTATTCCACCTCAATAAGTCAGCTGTAGATTATAAGGAAATTTTTTGCTTTCAGAAAGCCCTAGCAGATAGAACAATTCACAATTAACTTCCTTTCATGCACTATGGCTTTAAGCTCCGCAGCAAAGCTGCAGATTGAAATTTTCCATCAAGATAGTGGTTCCTCAGTAATGTGCACACAGGCTTCAATATTCAAATCAGTGCTAAGATACAGGGCCGTAGCTGAGATGGGTGCATAGTCACTTGTCTTAAGACAGAGTAGCTATTATAGCCCCCTGAGGCCCCTTGAGTTATTTTAATCACAAAAGCCAGAATGAACTTCTTTGCAACAAAAGCACCCTCAGTCCCTTCAGTTGGAAAGATATAGGTTGGAATGAAGTTATTCACTCCCAAAGACATTACCCTTACTCCAGAAGTGAATATTTCAGTCACAAACAATTCAACGCTCCAGTGGATGTTCTAAAGAAGAGCTATCTACAACTTTCAATGCTAAAGCACAATAACTTGTCACCACTCCATTTTAAGCTGTATTTCAGTAAAGGATATGTATTTTTAATCTATTTGATATTGCTCTGAAAGTTATCCAGCCAATTCCATCTCAATCAGTGCTGGATATACTTTTACAGGAATAAAAGGCCTTTTG
Organism: Antrostomus carolinensis; assembly: GCF_000700745.2. Taxonomy (NCBI): domain Eukaryota; kingdom Metazoa; phylum Chordata; class Aves; order Caprimulgiformes; family Caprimulgidae; genus Antrostomus; species Antrostomus carolinensis. The sequence goes on from NW_010321675.1 coordinate 73,691, forward strand.
GCCTGATCCAAAACCAGCACTGGCAGAGTCCACAGTGTTCCTTGATAGCTGTTTTACATCATACCTATGTCTTCAGTCCTAATATATTTTTAGCAGACACTTAAGTGGAAGCAGCTCAGATGACTGTCTGACACTGACAACATGCTGATGATCAGTGTCCTCCCTTTCAAGCCAGGAAGAATACAATGTCTTCTCTGTCTTGCATTATACAAACTACAGAGATGAGGTACATGAAAAATATAAGTATTAAGTGCAGAGATACAAGACCTTTATGAGGCATCCTGAGATGGAGCAGGAGGATCCTTATTCTCGGGCTCTGGAGGAGGAGCTGGCACACTTTCCTCTTTCTTTTGTGCAGCCAAAAATTCATGAATTGCCCTCTCTATCTGGGGCCTGAAGATGTGGTTTAGTTTTGGATCCACCACCTGAGAAATAATTCTGTCCACTCCAGCTTCCAGCATTCCTGACCTTGAAACAAAGACAAAGGAGTCATTCAGCTCCTCTGAAAAACTTCTCCCCAATCTCCTCCAGTAATTCTCCAGAGCCCTCCTGTCAACTGCAATTAGCATTAACATGGTGAGAACTGCAGTCCACTCAGTAGATCCTCAACAGGGAGTTGTTTCAGTCACCTATTTCTCCCCCACCCTCTCTCAGTTCTCCCTATAGAATTAACAACTGACATCTGGTCTCCCAGGTACTTAAATGACATATTGGACAAGAACCACTTTAATAGGGCTCATGTGGAAATGAGGTCAACGTGAAAGCAAACAAACACATTTTGGCACAAACAAGGGAAACAAGCTATTCTGAGGAGGGCAGGTAAGAGCACAGTCTTTTTTTTGGCTGACTTGAGGGAGAAGAGGCCTTCCCCTAATAACGTTACTGTCACTCACTCCTTATAACCGTTAGTCTAGACAGATGGGTATTAATTATAAAAACAAGCACATGGAGCACAGAGCAAAGTTTCTGGAACTGAACACTAGTAATTGAAGTGACTTATTACTTCAGGGGCTGCGTCAGTCTCTTGGATTATGGGACAGAGGCTGTCTACCAGGCTTAAGTCATGTCTGCAACGGAGTGGGGGACAGGAAATAGAGACGTTGCCTGGCGCTCGGAAAAGTAGCCACAAGACTAATAAGGCTGTGAATGCTGGTGAGCGAGTGGGTGCAGGGTCATGGTACATCATGTCACCTCCAGGTAACAGCACACGTATACATGCATGCAACAAAGGACATACACATCTTGACACCCTCAGTGCTTAGTCTTGCAACTACAGGAATGACAAAGACTCTTCAAACTCCTTAACACTGTATGTCTATTCTTTATACTGACAGCCTACTTAAAGGGAGCACTTTACATTCTTCTCATTATAGGTTCTCTGATATAACAGTTTTCAATTGTTCTCTTCATTCTAGTGGTAATGTGAAATATGAGGAAGCACTAAGTGATAAACATGTCTCAAGTACTCCAGGTAAAACCAGGAAATTCTGTACTTCCAGTGGACAACAACTCTAATTACAGATTGAACAAACTAATGTTATATACTCATGATTTACAGGTCATATCAAGTGCTCTGAAATACAGTTTCTTCTGCGTGCGAGACATTCTAGTACCTTTCCTTATAAGCATAAATGCCATTATCAAGTTCCCCAGTGCCCCTCTCCCCACAACTTTTACTATAAAGTTTCTATCTATGACTTGTAGTCAAACAAGCTAAGGCTTGTGCTTCAGACTGCAGTGTTATCTCTAAAGCAGCATAGTTTAAGCTGGCTTTCCTGTCATGCTGGAAATGTACTATCATAGCTGTACAAAAGCTACCCTCTGCTGCATGAGATCAGGCCAGCCCAGTTTGATTACTGCCTGCTAGTGGTCAGAGTCTACTTAACTTGGGCATCTTCACAATTTTTTCTTTAAGTGAAAGAAAGACTTCTTTTCTGCAAATAAAGGACAAGGTAATTCAGCTCAGCATATCAGGCACAGTTTTGCTAGCAGGCAGTGTTGGCTATTTACATCAGTAACTTGGCTAGATAGCAAATATTACTATTTCACCACGTTCAACTCATGAAAATACAAATTTCAGGTAAAGCTGTAATGCAAGCATTTTAATGAGAGTTAAGACTGCACCCACCATTATAATGAAACTCAAGAAAGCGCAACAGAAAGTGTCGTGAAAAACTCAATTCTGCAAATTTTTATTTGATTTAGGTAATAAAATAGTTATATCTTACTTATCAAATAGCATTACCATTATTTTACAGAATGTTGCTTACTTACTGTATCACACTCTGCCTTAGCCCATTTCGTAACTGGTTTTTGTTCATTGCTGGATTCCATTCCTGTTTGTCCAGGTGGGTCGATACAAAGTTGTCTACTTTCTGCCTCAAATTTTGATAGGCTGGCTAAAAAATAAAGAAATAAAAAATTCCAGTTAAACAGCAAAAAGATCTCAAAACAATCCCCTGCCAGAGTCCTTCATAGTACATCTTTTGTCACATACACTACTGTTCTGTTGTCTACATTCTCCATCCTTTCACTTTCTGAACAAAGGTAAGCTTGTTTTACCTAAGAATACAACTGGTAATTGCAAAGAACAGTTGGTCAGTGTGCTATTGTAATAATATAAATAGCTGGATAGATGGGTTTTAAAATTGTTATCTGCTCATAATATTAATAGTGAAATGCAAACTGCCTGAGCAGAGAGGAGTTGTTTAAGCAGAGTTCTTGTCTGGAAACCCTCAATCACAGCATTCCTAGGAAACTAGCTAAGTAATATCGTCACTAACAAATAACTTAATTGTTTGTTTCTGTGATACTAACACAGAAATTAAGAATTGTGCAGGTTTTATTAGTGGCAATTTAATTCCAGTGAACAGAAACTGAACTTACAAACCCATATAAATGGATGGGTACCATCCAGATCCTGGTCTCGTACAAGGAAAGGACAAGAGGATGGCAATGTTTAAATTTCAGAATTTGATATGTGTATGGGACGATGAATGAATGGGTTGGTAACAGAGGTGCAGTGTCTGTCCTAGGCAGCGAGATGAAAGGCTGGGGTATATCTATCCTGACAAAACTGCTGACCTCTGGCTGCTCTGTGCAGATGATCTGACAGCTTCAGGAATGGTTTTGCTATAGTTGCTGGGGTGGCCCAGAATGACGATTGCAGGCTGCAGAACAGGACTCTTGCCAAAATCATAACAGTTTGGGAAAGCAAAACACTAGTGTTTAATTTTGACAGGGTGATTGTGAACAACCCAACTTTAATACTGCCAACAAATGCTCAGGAGCTCATGTTGTGACTGAGAAAGAAATTTGTTCCAAACAATAGTCTGAGAACATCTACTCAAGAAAGAAAGTTTAAATGTTTGTTTTGGAAACAGGGGAATTATGTTCAAGAGGAGCAGTGTTCTTAAGGGATGCTGTTTTCCTAATAACGCCTGGGCTAGAAAACGAAAGTCTGAGCCTGTTCTCGGGCCTCTTTCTCTGGTGGGGTATCGCTATCGCTCCAAGCCGTGACCAGCTCTGGAGCAGCCTGGCTGACAGATACCGGTCGCGGCGGGGATACAAAACCCCCCCCGGCCGAGAGAGCAGCACTACAG
>NW_010321676.1:0-593 GCF_000700745.2 Antrostomus carolinensis
CATGTCACCCCCAGGAGGGTCCCATGGTCCCACTCGTCCCAGCCCCATCACCCCCAGAACAGTCTCATGGTGCAGCTTGTCTCAGTCCCATCACCCCAAGGTACCAATTCCCCTGGGGTCCTGCTGACCCCAGCCCCATCAGTCCCCACAGGGTGCTGCTGTGGGGGACAGGTCATGCTGTGGGTCACAGCCTGGCTCCCCACCTCGCTGTGCTCCCTGGCCTGCAGACTGGTAGGTTTTTCCCCTCTGGCTTTTCCTCCTCTCTGGTTTCCTGGAAAAGGAGAGCTCAGGAGAAAAGAAAATAGGACTAAACTAAAGCGGATGCTGACACTGGTGAGGGACCTGCAGCTTCCCTGTCCCACCAGGGCCACCAGCCACAGCGCAGAGCCAGCAGTGGCCTTGGGGGGCACACTCCTGGGGCCTCTCTTGGCTCCCCAGCACAGCTGATGTCACTGGAGGCTCCCAAAAATCAGGACCCCTTTGTGCCTCAAGCCACCAGCATTCCCTGGCCATCCCACACCGCTGGCTGCAGCGGATCATGGTGTGTCATGAGCTCCGTGGCCCCGGTGACTTCCAGGCACCCTGCTCCTGCC
>NW_010321676.1:953-1440 GCF_000700745.2 Antrostomus carolinensis
TTTGCGGAGCGGAGCCAGGCTGTTTGCTTTGGGAAGACAAGCAGCCCAAGTGAGTCCATTAAATTAGTCAGTAAACATGCTCTGGCTTCTGCCACTTGTTCCCGAGTGCAAGTACCAGCCCAGTGTCCCCAGTGGCGCCAGTCACTGCTACTGGGGAGCAAAACCCAGCAGAGCTGTGGCTGGTGATCCCTTCCCTCCACCCCAGCGGCCCAGCAGCACCTCTGCCAACCCCACACTTTTCTTCCCACTTTCTAGGTGTGATTTTCTGTCTCTCTGCAGAGTCTCTCTCTTTTGTCCTGGCTCTTCTCCACAGGGACGCAGAGTGTCCTTGTGCTGCTGTCCCATCCCAAAGAGCAAGAGCACGTTTTGGCTGTGCTGAGCAAACACCAGCTTTCACAGCATTTGAGACAGTCCAGGATTGCAACAACCCCAAGATCACAGAATCACAGCATGGTCATGGTTGGAAGGGACCTCAGGAGATCATCCA
>NW_010321676.1:1615-1887 GCF_000700745.2 Antrostomus carolinensis
CCTCCTGTACCAGAGCCATGGGAAAGTAGCACCATGACCCACCACACATCTACACCATCCCCATTGCAGGTACCGTGAGCTGGGAGAGGGCTCTGGGGGCTCTGGGGGTGCAGCCTTTGGGGTGAGGGTGGCAGCCCTGGTGTGGCTTTGCCTGTCTGTTGGGTTGGGGCTGTGAACATGGACCCCATTTGGTTTAAGATGTTTTCTGCAGTAGTGGGCTGGGTGAGTGGCCGGGGATTTATCAGGCTGGGGTTGGCAGGGTGTCTGTGGTG
>NW_010321676.1:1926-2335 GCF_000700745.2 Antrostomus carolinensis
CGCAGCCCCCTCCCCCCGCCGCCCCCCGTGCAGAGCCCAGATCTCTTCCATGTTTTGCTGGAGGGGAGAAAGTGCTTCACACCCCGCTGCTCCCCTGCCACAGCCATCAGCGGGCAGCGCCGGAGTGACGGGAGGCAGATGTGATGTCTCCAAAGGACAAACTTGAGTGTGATTAGACAGGTCAAGATGCAGATCTGGGGAGGAACAGCCCCGTCACCATCAGAGGTGACGCAGGAAACCTCACGTGGGGTTTTTCTAGTGGTTTTCATCTCCAATGGATCCCCAGTCACCACGTCTCCCTTGATCCCGGCTTTCCTTGAAAACCCTCGTCTGCCGCGCGGCGTGAGGGATGTGTTTATAAATAGCCCCGTTCCCCTGAGCGTTCCCAGCGTGTTCCTCTCCCAAGGCC
>NW_010321676.1:2393-4573 GCF_000700745.2 Antrostomus carolinensis
GGCAGCAGCATCAGGAATGCTCAGCCGGCTCAGGAGCGGGGCTTGGTGAGGCCACGCCAGCAGGTACTGCTGTGGGGTGCTCCGTGGGGTGAGCGTGGATCCCCCCGGCTGGACCCACGGGTGGTGATTCCAGCTCTCAAACTGGGAAGAGGCTGTTTTCCCCTTCTGTGGGTCGCAGGGGATGTTGGCTGCCTTGTGGCTACGCCAGGAGAGCGGCTTGAGGGCAGAAGCCAACTGCTACACACCACGGTGTCTTTCCAGCATAAACCAAACACCAACCCAAACCCTCCCAGTGGAAACCAGTGTGATCGCCAGCCCTGCTTGCCATGGGTCCCATCCCTCCACCACTGCCTCGGCCATGAGCCAGGCTCCTCCATCCCCAGGCGCTGGGCAGGGAAGTGGAGTGGGGCAGAGGAGGCTCCAGCTCCTTCTCCACCGGCTCCCGGGGCTTTGGCTGCTCGGGAAGTGACGGGGATTTGCAGGGCACAGGCAGACGGACAGATTAGGGGTCTGTCTGCTCCTCTAGCAGATGGACAGGCAGACAAATCCTCTGCCTCTCTGCCCGCCGTTCCTGCCTGAAAAACCTCGGGGACACAAGATCTTTGTGGATGTTATTTTCCATTTTCCAGACCTACTTAAACTGCGTGCTGATTATTAATTTATTAGGTGTTAAGCGCTGACACGCTGCAAGGCAGAGCGGTGAGCGCAGCCCCTGTGCCAGGGGGTTGGAGTGGGGTAGGAGGGCTCAGTCCCCAGCCCCATGCCCTGCCCCTTCCACCCACCATATTCCTCCATCCCTTAACAAAGAATTAATGCAATTATTTATTCATGTATCTAGAGCCATTCACAAGCCTCTGATCATCTGCTTGAGGATTTTAACTGAGTTAGCAGGGGCCCAGCCAGGGCAACTAACAACGCTGGGAATAAAGCAGAGGGATTTCCATATTGATTTATAAATAGCAAAGGAATTAGCTAATTAGATCTCTCCAGGGAGAGAATTCCAGCAGGGAGAGTGCGGGGCTGTGCTGTGTGCAGGGATGGACGGTAACGCCTTCTGCCACCACAGCAGCTCCTGCACAGGCAGCAAACAGCCCTCAGCAAACTGTGGATTAGGGTCTGGGGTCTGTCTCTGCCATGCCCACCAGCCATGCCCACCCGTGGTTTGGCTTTCCCAGGCTCTGTGGTGAGGCTTCAGGATGTGGCCACCTGCCTGGTCCCTGGGGCAAGTGATGCTGTGGCTGAGCAGCCCATGAGGGGACGGGGTGATGTGCTGGGGGGACAGTGTAGGTGCTGAGCGGGGCAGTTCTCAGCTGCAGAAGGAAAATCTCCTGAGCTTCATAGTGTGGGATTGCTGTGGGGAAGGAGAGCTGGCCAGGGCTGGGCAGGCAGGAGGAGGAGCAGGGACACGGGGTGGCTGAGGGGATCTTTCCAGTCCATCGCCCAAGCAGAAGTTGGTCACCGCTGAACCTCGGGCTGGCTGCCAAATCAGTGCTGACTGACCTGCTGACATTTGCTCCAGGAAAAAGCATCTTGGACTCAAGCAAGGGTCTGCCTGGGACTTTGCCGGGGGTCTCCCTGCTGCCTGCACAGAGCTGGTGCCACAACCAGCATCCCCAAATCCTTCCTGCCCTGGGAAAGGCTCCAGCCCGGGAGGCTGCAGCGAGGCGCTGACTTCCCATAGAAACACATAAAAGGCCCCGTTCTTGTATTTGCCAGAGCCCCGTCATTTTTGGTTGTGAAGATCCCATGGCAACCGGTGTCTTGTGTAACCGCCTTTGCTATTTCTGGGCTTGCTTTTCACTCCAGTAACATCCTCCCCGCATCCCACCGTCCTGCACGGGGGGCAGGACCGACCCTGCTCTCCCAACTCTCCCACCCCAGAACGTTTCTACCCCCATCACCCCCTTCCCTGATCACCCCAGGCAGATGTTGGCCACTGTGAGTCATGGTGGAGGAAGGAGAGAGCAATCCCCTCGGTGGGCTGTTATCTTGGAGGCCATCTGCCCTTCTTTTTTGGTCAGGAGCTGAAGCATTTGCAAACAAAGCCAAACTTCTGATCTAAACCCCTCCAACCTCATCAGCGCGGTGGGCTGGGCTGTGGTGTCCTGGGCCCCCAGCCCCGCTTCACCCTGGGATGAGGATGATGGTGGGATGTTAGTAGTCCCAGCTGCACCCCCATG
>NW_010321677.1:0-388 GCF_000700745.2 Antrostomus carolinensis
GGCCCCCGGGCCCCTACTGGGGACTGCCACTTTGTGCCACAGACGCAGCTGGCACTGACCCCATGTGAGATGTATCACTCCCAAACCATGTCCCCTGGGCGAGGGCGAGCCTGGCTGCCCCATGGCACCAGAGACCTGCGCTACCCCAAGCACCCAAGGGTGCCCAGCACGGGGCTCACCCAGGGCAGTTCGCAGCGGTATCTGCCGGCGTGTGAGCGTTCCCGGAGCCGGCAGAGGGGGCCAGGCACCCGGCAAGGCTCCAGTAGCCCCCTCCGAGCTTGGGAGGGATCTGACATCTGTGTACCCTGGGCAGGCACGGTTCACAGCGCCTGCAAAGGTGCCCTGGGCCAGGGTCCTAGGAGAGAGCGGGTGCTCACTGCTGGCAGGG
>NW_010321678.1:0-3570 GCF_000700745.2 Antrostomus carolinensis
TTTTATTTTATTTTATTTTATTTTATTTGCCTAACATGTATTCAAGGGTTTGCCCTGAGGAGTGTGAAAAAGATTGCCTATTTTTTTTGCACTGACAGCTTTAAAAGTAGCTACTGCCTTTGACATCGATGCTTTTGGGTTGTGTCAGCCACTCCTGGGGCTGGGGAAGTGGTGGGGATGGGTCAGCAGGGCTGGGACACCAATTTAGGCTGAGTCCTGGTCAGCCACGTGTGTTGTATTTAAATAGCCACCCAGGAAAATGCAGTGGGACGAGCTGTGGTGGGGCTGAGGACAGTCTCTCAGGGCTGCCGCTTTCCCTTGGAATTTCAGTTTTGTGTGCCAATTACCTTGTTTTGAATGGTTTTAGTTCCCTCCTTGGTTTAACAAGCTGCACTTCTGTTTATGCAAAACTGATTTTCGTTGAGGTGGGGATTAGGCATCCATAAATCCCTGGTAACACGAGTCCTTTATTCGCCCCTTGCTCAGAGCCCAGCGCTCCGCTCGGCTGCGCTCGCCGCAGGGGAATTTGCACCGTAAGCTGGTCAAGTTCATCGGACAATAGAGACTGTTGCTTTTGGTTTTACTTCAGTGATTTGATTTAATTATTAAAAATGCATTTATTTATTTTGTGTTAGAAGGATGTTACTTGTTGAATCCAAGCCTGAGAACATTTTGGATGTTTAAGCCATGTTCTGCTGAGTTAGGAAAATGCAGTCCTTCCTGTGTTTAGTTTCAGAATGTGTCTTTTAGAATCCCAATACTTAAACAGTTAAATTATGTATGTCTAACAAAGTTTAAATTCCAGTCTTCTACGTGAAGGAGTAAATGATCAAAAGCTGTTCATCAGACTCTACTTTTGGCTCTGTGATGAGCAGCCTTTTGAAATAACCTTATACAGAGTTGCGTGTCTTTAGAACCTTTGATGTTTACCCATCTAAGCATCACTTGTTTCCCTGTTGTTTCACAATTTAATAGACTTTATTTTTTTGCTGAACATGTTCAGAACACACTTTGGTATGAGAAAATTTCTCAGGAAAACTGTAAAGAATGGGATTAAGCTGATATAGTTGTAAAAACCCTGTTGGTCTCTGATGTGAAATAAGCTTTTTTGGGTTTGATTCATCTGTATCCTGACTTCAGGTTTCTGATGTAATAAGTAAAACTTATTTCTCAAAAATAAAAATGTGATCATTTTCTAATCAGCATGGCTGTGAGTTTTAAATACAAGAAATAATCTTGAGTGTAGCTGAAGTGGGAAGAGACTACAAATATTAACAGTGAAGTAGATTAAAAACATAGAGTGTGTTGTAAATTACCAGAGGAAGCGGCTAATGATTTATTTTCCAGCTGGAAAGTACTCGTTTTCTGTTCAGAGAATTAAATGCTTCAGGAAATGGAGCGGGGTGCACACCCATTATCAGCAGTTCTTTAGGGTTTGTTTTCTGCTTTTGCATAGTGTAAGGGAAACAGGATGCTGTCGCTGTTGGGTGCAGGCAGAGCACTGCTCGTGTCCTGCAGATCTTGCTGTGCTCTGGCCTTTGAAAATCCACCTTAGCTCTGGCTGTGTCACCCCTTCAGATCCGAGAGATGCAGGTTGTAAAAGCAAACATTAAAATGATATTTAACCCACAGTTTGCAGGCGTAGGAAGTCCTGGGCTGTGTGTTTGTCCCCAAACTGGCTGTGAAAATGTGGGGGCTGGAGCTGGGGAGCCATGTGGGGCTGGGCTGGGTGCCCCAGCTGCATGGTCCTTGGGGAAGGGTCCCACAGGAGGGTGGGCAGTGGCTGGGACTGTGCTCTGACCTCCTCTTGTGGGTGGGGAAATGGCACCTGGGGGCAGGGTAGTGTTGGTTTTGTGGGTTGTTACAGAGGTTTTTTGTGTGCTTTGGGTGTTTTTATTTGCTTGTTTAAGGTCTTTTTGCCTATTTGTGATACCTTGGTGGGCTGCAGCCGTGGTGGAGAATGCCTGAGAAGCAGAGAAAGCCTTCTGAAATTATATATCAGGGCATTATTTCTAAGATGTCTTAGTATTGCATTTAGTCTATTTTTGTCTGATTTTTCTCCTGAAAGAGTTTTAACTCAGTATCTGAACATAACAGATGAGAGGAAGTCTCCTGCTGCTTACACTGACCAGCAATTACTCTGATGCTTTCTGATTTATAAGTTAATGAGTGCAAACTGTGCTTGGCTCTCCACCCTGCACCAAGCAAATACAGTCACAGCCCTGGTGAGGAACGGGTGAGCTCCTCATCCTCTCTTGCCCTGTGCTGTCTGGGGCAGGGCTGTCCCAGGGACCCCTCCTTCCCGTGCAGCCTTATGCAAACACATCAGTAATAAGCATTTCTACAGCCAAGGTGGTTTTCCTGCGGGATTAAATTTCTCTCTTCTTCTGGAGGAAGTGTCCCAAGGAATATGGTTTCCCCAAGGCACTGTCTTCCTCGTGAAGGAGCGAGAAGGTGACTCACCCAGCCACTTTAGAAAGCCAGCAGCTTAAAGAGAGGGGCAGATGCCCTTTCATCAGTGACTTGAACAAATTCAAGTCACAGATTCATCCTGTATTTGCGTCATGGGTGTAGGATGAATCTTTTGAACATGTATCAAATGTTTGTTTTAATATTGCATGAGATTATTTATTGCAAGTGGTGTCCTTTCAGGAGCTGAGCTGCTGGGTGGTCACTATTCCAAGGTAGTAAATATCAAGCGCAGTGTTTGTGCCTTTCGTAGTGAAGCTGTGGCTGCTCCTCCCTGGAAGTGTTGAAGGCCAGGTTGGATGAGGCTTTGAGCAACCTGGTCTAGTGGAAGGTGTCCCTGCTGATGGCAGGGGGGTTGGGACTGGATGAGCTTTTAGGTCCCTTCCAACCCAAACCATTCCGTGATTCTGTGTGTGTGTAAACGTGTTGGTAGTGTGATATAGTGTCGAGATGAGAAAGGCGGGTGGTCTTGTGCACGGGGCTGTGGGAATACTTGGCTGCACAAGACTGTTCCTTTTTATTCTGTGTCCAGGGCAGTGCTTTTCAAAGGTGCTTCCATTTATTGTTGTGTGGCTTGACAACAGTTTGATGAGACAGGTCAGATGGGCTGAAACATAAAATGTGTGTCCTAAAACACGTGCTGTATGTGCAGTTGTCTAGAACAGGCTAAGCTGGCAGGCAGGTTAGCATTTCAGGAGTAAATTGGGTTTTTTACTAGAATGATGTTGGATGTAGAGACCAGAAAATAAATCTTTACCAACTTGAGACTGTGCTGAAGTATTACCATTTGGTTTTATGGTGTCCTCCACGTGTTTAATCCTTAGAGAACCACGGTGTCTGTAGTTGGGACTTTCTTCAACCCTTTCACAACAGATATCTAAATTCCAGTCTAGTCTGTGAGCTCTGCTGAACTTCTGATTTTTATTGTTTTTCACTGTTTATATTGTGTTTTTTCTGCCCCCTCCTCACGTGCCTTCATAAGCCTTGACATTACAGTCCACCTTGTACCTTAACTTGCTGATGTGTGTCTTGTTCTTTCTTGTCTCCTCTCCAGGTTCCAATGATTCTGGTTGGCAATAAATGTGACCTGGAGGAAGAGCG
>NW_010321678.1:3598-15091 GCF_000700745.2 Antrostomus carolinensis
GCAAAGAACAGGGTCAAAACTTAGCACGACAGTGGTGTAACTGTGCCTTTCTAGAATCATCTGCAAAGTCTAAAATCAACGTTAATGAGGTAACTATCACCTGGTCCCTTGTCTTTCCTACTTCAGCATGAATGCCACATTAAGCCAGCGTGTGGTCCTTCATATATTTCTTAATCAGGATGATTCTGAAATATCAGCCCAAGAAGGGTTTGCCACGCAGTGTGTTCAGCTCCCGCTTTCTTTTTGTTTTAAAGAGATCTGCTCCTTTTTCTCTGTAAAGGGTGGGTAACTTTTCCAGGTAAGTGCTTTCCATAGCCTGTGTCAGAGGAGGTGAACAGCAGAGGGTCCTGAGTAAGCCCGGTTAACTGGATGACTCTCAGCTTAGATAAACTTTATCTGGAAAGGATCCTTTTTCAAGATAACTGCTGCAGCGATTCAAAAGGTGGATTATGCCCCATTGTAGTACCTGTCATGTTGCTCATGTAGTGTTGGCTTTGTTTTTGAAAGTCTTTGCTTTTCACATTCCTTCTCAAGCAGACAGCCCATCACAGTCCTCCTCTGGTTAAGCCACGACTGAGACCATGTCCAGACATATCCACCTAAGCAGTTCCCGTGTCTAAATGAGGAACACCTTTGTGATCACCCTGCCTTTTGCTGCTGCCTGAGGTAGTGCAGCTCTGCTGAGGGAGCTCTGCTTGTCATCAGGCACCAAGTTTTTTATTCTCTGCTGTGAATTATCTGACCGTGACAGGGGCCAGGTTTCCAACCACAAAAGCTAAGGTGACCCTGTTGAGCGTAGCTGGTTTAGTGCCAGGAGATAACTGGGACCGTTTAGGAGGCTGTGTGATAAGCAGGAGCAGTAGGATCTTGGACTGGACCCAGGGTTCATTTGGCAGCTAGCGGGACGTGCGCAGCGCTGCGTCTGCCCGGCTGAAAGGGAAGGGAGCTCCAGGCTGCGTGAATTGCAGCTTCCGTGGTTGGGATTAGCCTGGCTGTAGTGTGCACTAATCTAACCCGGTAAATATAGCTCGCTGAGCTAGACTCTTGCCAGAAGGGATTTTTTTTGTGTGTGTGTGTGTGTCTGAGCTGTAGTAAAATTACGACTGTTGATGAAGAAACTAAGGGCTCAGTCATCAAACAGATCACCGTGGAGTATAACAAATTCAGGGTTTGATCTCTCACTTGAGGGTTTTTTCAGAGGGAGTTTTTTCCCTTCCTTAGCCCTGGGAAGCTGAGAGGCATCTACCTCCAAATATTCAAGGATTTTGTTTGCCAGAGCAGAGAGGGTTGTTGCCTTCAGAAATTCAGACTCCTCCTGCATATTGTAATCACATTCAAATCATCTTGGCTCTTGTTTATAAAGGCTTAAATACTGAAAGCTGTTTTACATCAACATGGGAGATGTCCTTTACTAATTGGTTTCTCCTACAGAAAAATTTTCTTTTGAATTTTCTTTTTTCTCCTACAGAAAAATACACTTTTGAACATCTTGGCTGTGTCCACTGGAGAGTACAAACTACTTTTGCCTGAGGCTGACAGTAGAAAACTGTAGCAATAAGCTTAATAAAGGAGTAGTTTTAAAATATTTGGCATGAGAGATTAATAAAGCCACAGTCATGTTCATTTCATTTGAAACTAATTAACTGTGCACTAGTGCTTTTTCATGTAAGTAATAGCTGGAAAATCTTAAATTTCCAGTTGTTGCAGTTGGTTATAAACTGTTTCGTTGTCTTCTGAATTTCCTTGGAATCAACAAGAGTTTGTGAGCTGTCAACCGCTCCAGGAAGGAAAAAAGTAAACAAGGACAAGGGTGGAGCTTTCTGAAGGTTTAAATATTTCTCCTCAATACCGTGACCCTGCTCCAAGCATTTTTGCAAAGCTCATTTTGCTATAAATGGGTTGAGTATTGCTGGGAAAATAACTTGCAGCAAAAGCGTTCACAAGAAACTCGTCTCTGAAGCTGAAAGAGGCCCCTGTAATCATCCCCTTCTGGAAATGTCTGAGTTCAGGGCAGATATTTTGCTTCTCCTTGCTAATTTTATTAGTAAACTCAAAAGATTAGATCAGGCAAAAAGGTGAAGTAATTAACAGCTTGAATCTGTTTGGCAAAGAGGGAAATTAAGTGTGTCCTGTACAGTGGGAGAATGGAGACACTTTTGAAGGTGAAAGCCAAGGAAAAGGGATGCCTCTCCCTGCAGCGAGAACGTGCTGCTGCTGGTGTAGCAGTGCATCAGCCCAGGGAGAAGATCCTTAAGGATATTATGTCTGTCTTCTGAAAAACCTTTTGTAACTTCCCAGTTTTCTCCCACTTTTCCAAAGCAAGTGGTTTGTTGCCGTTTCTTTGCCGTACTCTTATGAAGCTTTTGGTCATATACAACCTGAAGGAGAAAGCTGCACGCTGCAGGATATGAGTTTACAGCTCCCTTATATACTGCATGCTCGTGTGAGCTCTGTGCTCTCTTGTTCCATAGGCAGTTGCTTGAGAAAAATGTTAAAATAAATGCAGCTGAATTGAACTTGTAAGACTGCAGCCACCAGGGAAGAGTAGCAGCTTGCCAACCTGCCTAATTTTTGACTCTTGCATAGTTTTTTATCACTTTGATTTTTTCAGTTTGTGTTTTTTCATTTTCAGATCTTTTATGACTTGGTCAGACAGATAAATAGAAAAACACCAGTGGAAAAGAAGAAGCCTAAAAAGAAAACGTGTCTGCTGCTTTAGAGTCCCATCGTGCAGCAGCTCTGAGCCAGGTAAGAGGCATCTGAATTCCACCCACAGCTCAGGACCATGAGCTGCTCCCAGCAGAGAGAGGACTCGTTCCCCTTCCTTCTCTCTGCTCCCAAATATAAAATTCTCCAGTTGTTGGACTTTTTTAAAAAGTCACTTCTGACTGACCTGGCAGAGAAATATCTGCTTCCCTCCCTTTCCCTTTTTGCTTGGGTTGATGAGTGTGACAGCAGGAACTAATGGAGACAGGCAAGGGTCTTCCTTTTTATTCTCACAGGTTCCCTGTCTGTCTTGTGCTCTGAGCCACCGTGGCTCAGTTTTGCTTCCTTTCTATCCTCTGCTGAAATTTAGCAGCATCTGTGTAACGTGCATTATTGTTGCAGCTGCTGTCTGGGTCCTGGGTGATGCGGGGATTGCAAATTGGTTTGGGTGGGATGTGAATTTCAGTGGCACAGAAATAAGAAGCTGCCCAACCAAAAAAAAAAACAACCCAAAATGAAAACGAAAAAACATCCCAAGGTTGGACATGGCTATAAATAATCTTCCTGTGTATCTTGGCAGGGTACTCTGTGTGCTTCCAGCTGTTCTATCACACTCCTGAAAGGAAACAGCATTTCTGTAGCTTCAGTTTTTGGACAGAAATGTCACCTAGGCTGCCCGTGAGCTGTTAGGGTGTTAGCAGAGGAGTGTGCTGCGTGGCTCTGTTCGGAGGCAGAGAAGGTGCAGGGTAAAATGCAAAGCAACTCGAGTGCCCTTGTCCTGCAGCATTTAAAACAAACTCCCGCTCACAGAAGGATTTCAGGGATGAATTTCTGAAAATGAGTGGCTCTCTGCCTTCTGCCAGACCCGGAGTTGGTGCTGTAGATGGCCATTTACGTAGCCTAGGTGTGATGGAGTAGGGTGAGTGGAGCTGTGCAGTTAACCTGCCTTCTGATGACTTCATGGATTGATGAGTCTCTTACTCTGAGCTTTGAATGTCAGAAAATAAAAGCTTAGGGTTGTGGGGAAACAATGGCTTTAGGAAAAGGAATTGAAGAGTATGTCTCAAGTGGCTTTTCCTGTTCCTCAGGTGATAGGTTTGAATTTAGCTAGTGTGGAGTCAGCCAGGGTGACTTCTTGGAGACGGGCTTCCCCAGCCCTGGGAGGACCCTGCTCCCTGCCAGGCCTGGCGTGGCTCTGCCTGCTCCCTCCCAAAGCCCAGCGTTGGCAGCAGCGTGGCACTGAAACACCAGCGACTGCTCAAGGAGTCCCCACGTTCAGTCAGTTGCTGATGAGACTTCTCATAACGTTGACTTCCACCCGTGCCCCCAGACCTGCTCTAGATGGACACAACACTTCACAGTGTCTCCCCCATTCTTTGTCAATCTCTGGGTGCCCAGCCCATTGTCCGTGTGTTACAGCTGGAACAGGGCTCAGGGAGATCTCCAACTCGTTACACTTAAGAGCATCTCAGAAATATAACAGACTAACTCTCCCTGAGTTGTTTATCTGCTGCTGAATTCAAAATCCACTTGAGAGCTGCCTGTCTCCTAAAGCAGATGTGCTGGGAGGACACTCGTTATCGCAGCAGCAAGGCAGGGTGGTGGCTCCTCTGTCACTGCTCCGCTGCAGCCACGATAAAACAAGAACTTGTTTCTTAAAGAGAGAGAGAGAGAGAGTTTCCAAAGTCTCTTTTCTTTCTGTTCCTCTGTACCTCTGAACTCGGAGGACAGTAGGGACAGGAGGAAGAGAAGCTCTTCCTGCTGAAAAAACTGCTGAAATGCTGCTTGTTTTCACCAGCCTGGGTGCAGGCAGTTGTCTGGGGAAGCTTCAGGCCTTTGTTTGAGATCATTCATCTTGTTGGTAGCGTGAGAAACATCCCTCCATCATCTCTCTTTACTTTTTCTAGATTGCAGGAATGAAGAACTGTTGCCTAAATGGAAAGTGCCAGCATTCCCGACTTCAAAACCTTATGGAAATTAATAACATATCTGAAGAAGCTTCTCCTCTTTTTGTATCCTGTGAGAAGAATCGAGATCTGAAAATGGTTTGCACACAGTCCCTGGAAAAAGAAATTGCTCTGTGTATATCTCTTGGAAATTTAAGACAATAGTACTCCTCCTTTGCAATAGCAGTTAACAGATGTGAAAATAAATATAATTGACTCTAGTGTATGATTATACAAAGGAGCATGGATGCATTTCAAATGTTAGATATTGCTACTATAATTAAAATTTCATATTGACCCTTTTATCATAATTTCTCCCCATCAAGCACTAAAAATGTTCCGCCATTATATTTTATATCTATAACTACAGATATATATTATCTGAAATTTCCCTTTGAACTCACTGCAACAAATAACTTTTTGAGTCATTGACTTAATTTTATATTTAAAAGTTATGGAATATCATTATTTTCATTCTGCCATTATATTCTAATTAAAAATGTTTGTGCATAATGCTTTGGAAAAATGGGTCTTTTATAGGAAAAAAAAACTGAGATAACTGATTTCTATGGCTTTAAAAGCAAAAATATATAATATACTAAACCAACTCTAATACTGCTTCTTGTGTTTTACTGTCACAGATTAAATTACAGCTTTTATGAATGATTAAATTTTAGTACATTTTCATTTTGTTTCTGTGTTTTTGTTACGGTTTCCAGGCTTTGGTTTTTATCCATGTCTAGTGAATTCCTCTTCCATTCGGGTAGATCCAGTGTTTTTTTGTTCCAACAAATACCACCTGTATGTCGTGACGCCGACGCGATGTCTCCGCGCAGCCTCCGTGTTGGATGTATTTAATCCTACCCCACACTAAAGTGCAGGAGGCTCTTTTAATTGCTTTTGTATATTCTTTTGAACGTTTAAAGGTTGTATTCCGCTGAAAATATTTCCTCTGTACAATTATTTTGATATGTACAAATTTGGTTTAATACTGTATCAAGGTCTGACTTTTTGCTACGATCTTTGGTGTCGCAGGATCGTGTCCTTTGGGGGTAGAATCCCTGTTTTGATAGTGCCCCCCACGAGCAGGAGATGGAATGCCCCCCATGATGATCTCAGTCACCATCTCCACATGGAGTTGAAAGTTGCTTCTGTCTAAACAGAATTTCAACAAAGCAAACAGCTGCTCTGTGTTTTCAGACACAATCTGGCTAATGTTACCTGATGTGCACAGTCAGCTGAAGGGGCTTTTCATTTCTTTTTGTTTGTTTGTTTGTTTTTAATACCTGTTGTTTCATCAAGTGTAACAGAGCAGGGTGTGAAGAGCCCCGGGGGTGCTCTGCCTCCATCCTCCCGTGTACATGCAAGTGAAAGAATCACCTCTGGGACCTGTGGGGCCCAAATCCCACCCTCGGAGTGATGCTGCTGCAATTCCCGCAGTGTTGGAGGACTTGCTCCTGCTTTGCTTCCGAGTAAGTGAGAAGAGAATTGTATCTTCACAGTGGAGAAAACTCAGGACACGCTTTGTCCTGGTTGTTTAAATGGGAAATCTAAATGTAAGAGCTGGTGACTAGTTGTTCCTGGACCTGTTGTATCGTTTTATTGGAAACCAGGGGGGCAGAAATTGCTATAAATAGGTTTTTCTAAAACAATGTTACTGATGCAGCTGTTGAATTATTGAGATCCCAGTTCCGAAATGCAGCCCAAACAAGACTGGATGAAAATATTTGGATGGTGATAATGTGAACACATCTGCTACTTACAAGCTACTATGACAGAGGTAGTTACTTAGCTGGTTGTCTTCAACCTACCTATGCGCTTCCTTTTTCAGGAGGAGCAGAAGCATGGTATTTACAGGTTGGTTATCTTTACTAAATGTAAAATTATTTTAGTAATAAAGTAATTTTAATGTACATGCTGATCGCTAGACGTCTCTTCTGTATAAACTGAAACCTAACCTTAATTTTCTATCTCCAGTGTGGTGTGTAAGTTCATCAAACCTCATTTCGTAATTGCCCGGTGTGTTTTATACAGAAGATCTGGCAGTGTCACCTGCTGCCAGCAGAGCTGGGGTGCGCAGTGACGGGGGACTTGACCTGCCGGGGCTTTTCCACGTCACTTCTGAACTCAGCATCTCTGCAGCATCTCCCTGTCTGGCTGTTCCTGGTGTAACGGGTTGGTCGGGTGAAGGCAAGTCCAGCCTCTTCAGTGGTGGTTTTTGTCTGTGGTGGGATCTGCCTGGAGCACATATGGGTGCTGAGCAGCGGTGTGGGTGTCCCAGGACCACCCGACAGCGGCTGCACCGGCTCCGTTCACCCCGACTCCTGCAAACGCTGGAGAGAGAGAGAGGTTTGTGGTGGATGGAGGCTGCCGGGAGAGGTGGGAATGGCAGGCTGAGCCTGGGGGGCTTTTTGGGCTGTAAAACGAATAGTAAACTTGGTGTAAGGGCTGGAGGAAGAGGTGGAAGCGGGGAGGAAGCGCTTCCCGAGCCTGTTGGCTTTGCCACTAGATGGTGGTGTGGGAGAACATCAGGCTGGGGCGGTGAAGGCGCTTCCTGACCCCCTAGAGCAGGAGGGGTTTGGGGGGCAAGGGGGCTCTGTGCCTCACACCGGGATGAGGTGGGGTTGTATCTCATGGATTTTAGCACAATAGCCCGAATTCTGCCCTTGGATACACCGCAGCAGATGCGACGTAGTTTTACATCCAAACAGAATGTGTCCTGAAGCGCTTGGTGTTTAATGTTTCACTAGGTTAAAAATGAGTTTACAGCAGAATGTCCTAAAGAAAGGTTAAAATAAAAACCTTCTGGATGTAGCCACATGCTTCTGCTTTTGACCAGCATCCAATCAAGCAAAGTAACATTTTGCTGCGAGGAAAGGAGCACGTTTAACATTTCAATGAAGCCCCACGGTCCCCAAAGTCATCCAGCTCCTCTGTGTTGGTTTGAGCTGTGCACAAGTTCAGTGTGATTCACTGCTGTCCGTACAAATACACCGTTCCAAACTTCCCAGCCTCTATTTATCTGTTTTCTGTGTTATCTAAAGGTTATTTTAATTCCCATTTTCCCATCTAACATGGGCTGGATCAGACAGTGAGTGCCTGGTGAGGCCCTGCCTCGCTGGAGAGCTGTAGTTGCGAGTTTTGATTCTGATCCCAACGCAGAAGCAGAGCTGGAGCTGTGGAAGGAAACGTCGTGTCGTCCTCGGAGCGAGCTGGTGCACGGGGGGTTTGTTCCTCTGAGCTACAGAGACGTTCTCCATGTCACAGAGCACTGATGGCTTCTCACATCCAGCACCAACACGAGAAACTTCATTAACGTGAAGTTCAGAGTCAACTGTTGCAAAGCCACCAACCCTAATGAGTGTGTTTATTTTGCCAGGACTAGGCACTGAAGAAGCACAATTGAATTTCACAGCAGACCAGGCACCGTTCAGTAAGTGGCCAGGCGTGTGCTGGGCTGTCCTGCCCTCCCCGCTGGGTCTGGGAGCTGGCACTGGTTTCCTCTGCGGCGACTGGTCCATGTCCCAGCTTTCAGCCTGGTTGCCTGCCCGGTGTGGTGCAGGGGCTGCCTCTGGTCTTCCTGGAAAGAAAACCCCCAAAATCAGAGACGAGCCCTGTGCAGGAGGAGGGAGAGGAGCTGCCTGGAAGATCCCCAGCAGCACCACGAAGCTCTGGCACAGAAAGGGAAATGCTCAGCGGTGAAAGCAGCGCTGGGCTGAGCTCGGTGCCTGGATGTTTAACTCGGATTTGTTACCAGTGACAGTGGCCAAAGCACCGGGCAGTGATTTGTGATGGTTTCACCCACTACTCACCTGGAAAACCAGTTCCCTTTCCACGAGGGTGGCTGCTGTGAGCAGGGTCAAGAGCTGCTCCTGCCTGTTCTGCTGCTGCACCCAGGAATGTCCTGCCCGTGGCCAGGGCCAGGGACGGGCTGGTTTGGCCAATGTGTGCTGATGCTGTGGGGGCTCTGAGCTCCCAGCCTGGTGCTGCCCAGCACAGAGCCCCAAGCCAGCTCTAGAAACTGCCTCATTAGCGGCTGCACCAGAGCTAATTAGCCACGCTGTGGGCTCACAGGAGCCCTGGCACGGTGCTGTGCTAACGTGGCCGCTCCTGGCTGTGGCTGGGCTCTTGCCTTTAGCTCAGTTACTTGCTAATCCCAGTGTTGGGAAACAGTGTTTGTGTTCTCCTGGGACTGAAACAAGCCTTTTCTCCCTCGCTTGGCAGAGAACTTGCACACAAGTAAACTCAGCTCATTCCTTGTGTCTGGCAGCAGCAGGGAGGGAAAGCAGGTAGAGGCTGGAGCGGTGAGTGACATCCCCTCAGCCACAGTGTCCTGATCCTCTGTCCCTCATCTCCAACAGGATGTGCTTCGAAGGGAGCAGCAGCAGAAGATTAAATCATTTGCCAGAGATTTTGGAGCTGGAATTGCAGCCCCGTGCTGTAGTCTGAGGTGCCCATCCAGCTGGCTTAGCTGTGCTGGCCCTTGACCGAATCCTGATGGCACCAGCCCTTTTGGGACAGAGGGATCACTCAGACCAGGGCGTCCCCTCTGCAGCACTGGCCCCAGCACAGCTGTTCTCACTCTGTTCCAGAAGCCCAAGTTCAGACACCCCTGGCATTGCTTTGGGTGGTACCAACGTTTAAGGCCAGAGCCAGCCCCCTCGCTGGCGTGTCACCGTGGCTTGGGGGGGAATAAGGAACCCGTTGTGCTGCGGACGGGAGGATGCTCCGGGCACTGGCAGCGCTCCCATGCCTGTGAGGAGATGGCACGGGGCTGGGCGGTGGCAGGGTGGGCACGGCCGGCAGCTGCTCTCTGCAACAAAGGACAAATTCATGAGGCCGAGAGCAGCTCTGGGGGCTGAGCACAGTGGTGCTTTATGGAGCTGCCTCGGGCAGCCTCTCACCTCCGGCAGCGGGTGACAAACACCTCGTGCCATGCGGGACCACCTCGTGCCGTTCAGGACCACCTTTGCTCACCAGATGCTGCTGGAGGCTCCAGCTATTAATTTCCATGGAACGTGGTTTTGCAGCTGAGAAACCTTTGGGTGTCCTTCAGAACAACCCCACGGAGAGCAACAGCCGCCACCAGCTGAGCTCCTCTCGGCAGAATGGAAGTTAACAATAATTTTGCCTTTTTTTCCCCCAATTGTTTTAAATACAAATCGAGTTTCTTGCAGCCCATTGTGAGTGAGTGATGGTGGAGCCGAGCTGAAAGCAAGAGGTGTTGCAGCCCTGCTGCCCTCTCCTACTCAAGTTGTTAGAAATTATCAGACAAACTGATGTCAGATACTTTACACCTTTGCTCAACCCCGTGGTCAGTGTGTGGATATAACATTTTGAGGGCCACCAACATCCAGTATCCTACAACCATTTTTCTTTTAGCTTTGGAAATAAGCAGCGTCAAGCTGCAGCGTCAACGTGGCTTAAATTCACAGGAGAACTCACTGGATTGGAAGCAGTTTACATTATTGAATATGACTGCAGAGGCAGCGCTGCGGGATAATCCGTTATGATAAATGATGTTTGAAATGAGGGAGACCCGATACCGGCCGTCTCCTGCTGTGGTCACAGTTAATCTGGAGGAAGAGGGAAGGGCACAGCACAGTCCTGGGGCTGCAGAGCACAGGGTAGAGGCTGGACTGGGAGAAAGCAGCAGCTGAACCTGCGATGTGATCGGTCCCGAGTGTCACTGCAAAGACAAACTGAACTGGAGCATCCTTCTGGAATGTGGTAACGCTGACGTACCCTGGGGTTTCTCTCCTGTAATGTGCACCTCAGTCAACTCACTCTTGATATTGTTTAGTGCAGAAGTACCAGAAATCTGGTAAGAAACCTGGATGGCAAACAGAAGCCTCTTGTTTTCTGAAATCCCCTTAGAAACATCCATCAATTTCAATGGAAACAAGCGAGAGCATCCATTTCCTGCAGGACTCTAGTACAGGGTGATGCTTGCTCTAATCACAGACTCTGCTCCTTTGAAACCCCCCAAAGCAGAATTGTGGCTGTTCCCCCCCATACAGCCCCTGCTCCTGCCCAAGGGGTCCCCCCTGCAGCTGCTGACACAGGGGAGACCCCAGGACCCTCAGCCGGGAGGTGCCAGCCCCAGCCCCGTCCCTAGCCGGGTTTTACGGGTTGGGATGGCAGCAGAGCAGAAAGCGAAGGAGCCGCTCTCGGGGTTGGTGTTGGCGGCTGTTCGGGCTCTGGGCACCTTGGTGTGTCAGTAACGCTGTGTCACTGTCACAGCTGGTCTGTCACACCAGAGTTTGCAGGAGCAGGACCCGGGTGTGCTGTGCTCCTGAGCTCGGGGTGTTCCCTTTCATCCCATACACCATCCAGAGCCTGAGAGCAGCTGACAGGCGGCTCTTGGCCCTCTCCTTCCAAAACAATCTGTGTTTGGGGCTTGACCGAGAGGGATCTGGTGTGAGATAAGGGATCTGGTGTGAGATAAGGGATCTGGTGTGAGATAAGGGATCTGGTGTGAGATAAGAGATCTGGTGTGAGATAAGGGATCTGGTGTGAGATAAGGGATCTTGTGTGAGATAAGGGATCCGGTGTGAGATAAGGGATCCGGTGTGAGATAAGGGATCCGGTGTGAGATAAGGGATCCGGTGTGAGATAAGGGATCTGGTGTGAGATAAGGGATCTGGTGTGAGATAAGGGATCCGGTGTGAGATAAGGGCTGAAGTAATAATTGAATAAGTGTGAGGGGGTGAGTGAGGAGTGTGAGGGTGAGTCAGCTGCTGGAGGCAAAGCCGCTGCCCTTGGGAAGGAGGGAAAAGGCTCCTCGTGTCTCCTCCGCTGCTGCCAGCGGTGGGACAGAGCTTTTCCAGCTGCTCGATGT
>NW_010321679.1:0-744 GCF_000700745.2 Antrostomus carolinensis
GAAAAAGAAAAAGCACAAGAAGAAGAAAAAATCAGAGCCTTACAGTGGCTACAAGCAGTAACACATCTCACACAGAAACTAACCAGCTACGTTCCAGAAGCACCAGCAATGCCTTCCAGTCAACTGCCTTGCCCCAGGATTTCCTTCCCAGAGTCTCTAGAGAGGCAACCATGGATACTACGAATGCTAAAGAAACTTGTCAACAGACCCTCTTGGCTGGATTTTGCAAAAGAAAAAAGTAGCACATTTTTCATGGAACACTTATTAGAATTGTGAATTTGTTTTAACTACCTTTTTCCCCTTGAGAACAAAAACACCTGATGTGATTTGTTTATGTTAAAAGATGTCTGGGAAATTTGTGAAACCTTTGAATGTGTATGCACTTTTAAGTCAAAGAAGATAGAATATTGCTAGTGTGTAACTTTCTCAGAAGACTGTTTGGAAGTTCTAATTTCATAAAGCCATGCTGTATTCTTGTAGTACGTAAAATATATCCACAGAGTATTTCAAAGTTTTGTTTAAAAAACCAACAAAAATGGAAGCTCAACTCAAAAGCTGGAAACTGCATTTTATGAGGATTGCTCTTCTTAGACAAAGGAAAAATTGCTTAGTTCATAAGAAATTATTCAGACTGACTTCTACCATTATTTTAGTATACTTGGTTTAAGCTGATCTCTTAAAAGTAGCCAGCAACTTCTGTGTAGATCTTGAACAGGACTTGCAGTAATGTAAAAGTGAGCAATG
>NW_010321680.1:0-15980 GCF_000700745.2 Antrostomus carolinensis
CTGGCCTTTACCGGGTTTGTGGTGAAATCGTGGCTCTGTCGGCCTTTCCTTTCTCCCACCCAAGTGAGTCAGAAGTTTCTCCCTCCCAGCTGGGTGTGTGGTGGGGGCTGCTGCCGGTTCATCGTGGCCCGAGGGAAGAACCGAGCTGGAATTCTCCTCATCCAGCGACCACTTGCTGTGCTTATTTTAATGCCTTGGCTTTACCCCCTGGCTCTGCTTGCAAAATAAAATGAGAAGAAACGTAGGAAATGTTTTTCCTTGTTTCACCTGGAATTAAAAAACAAACAAACGAACAAAAAAAACCCCAAACAACAACCACAAACCAAAAAACTAAAAGAAGGTTTGGAAAAGTAACTCTAGGAAGGGTGTGAATGGGAAACATGGAACGATAATGCTACCAGATGTGATTTACCCTCTGTTTGACATGCACGATGCAGATTGAAGTCAGTCAATCCTTGCTGCTAAGATCCTGTAGCCAGGAGGCCCGATCCGTCAGGAAGGTTCGTGCCTTTTGCCCCAACCAGGGCCTGACTGCAGGGTCAGGCAGCCACAGGGTGACTTTGTCAGGTGGTGAGGGTTAAAGGCCAGCTGCTTGAGGGGTTTAGTCTTAACTGTTAATGGGGAAGGTGAGGCAGAGATGTGTTCTTTTCGAGGTAAACTTAAAAACAAACAAACTGCCAGAAAACCAAAACCCCTTACCATAAAAACTTTAGTCTTGTTTTTAAATAGGAAGATACGACTGACTTACAGGTTATATATCCTGTTGCTCAGTTGTCATTAAAGAAACTGTCACCTTTCATTTGCAAAAAGCTGTGAGACAAAGGTCTTTAAATTTATAACTATGCTTCACTCATCTGTCTTGTCAGGCAGAGGAAATGTGGAATGTTTCCTTGTACTTCATCTGTCTTCCCTCTAAAAAACGCCTCATGGCAAAAATGCATACAACGCAGACACGGACATCCTCTTGCTAGGAAGATCACATAAACAGATATACACATGCAAGTCCTTACTTCAGCTGCTCTCATTTAAATAACACTTCTAGAGTAACTTGATTTCTTTTTGCCTCAGTAGAGAGCCTGGAAAAAGCTTTTTAAACAATAGTTAATCAATGAGATGGTGTTATCAACCTGAGATCATGTCTCTAAACCATGCATAAAATGAACACTATGAAGACAAAATTCCCATCCTTATAACTCATCTTAACTTCTCTGGAATATTTTAACAGACCTGATGGATTTGAGGATAGTTGTCTTGGTTTGCTTTGTTTTTCTAAAGGTCAAGTATTTGAACTCTTTGTATTTCTGAAACACCAAAACTTTTAATCCTCAGGATCAGGAGTGGAAAATGTCATGTCTGTTACATGTATTGTTAGTGTATAAAATGAATTTTTCTTCTTTCAAAAGCATTCTTGTGACTAATTCACCCTGCATTTTTTTTTAGTTCCACTTCAAAACTCAAAAAAAAAAAAGGGGAACTGGAATATGTTCCATGTATTTATAAATGTGTATATATATATTTAATAAATGCATTTGTAATATATGCATATGACTGTCTATCTGTCTCTCAGATATCTATAATATTAATCAAATGCCTATGGTATATTTAATATGTTGACTTTCCTGAAAAATATACATATATATACATGTGTATCCCAATGTGCTTTCTTCATAGACTTGTTCAAAACTTGACTGTGTTTTGAGAAGCATGTGAGTTTTTATATATGTTACTTTTTAAAAAGACACACTTTTTTAGATGCAAAAAACACCCACTTTCTCTGAATTATAACAGTTTCCTGGATGCATTCACCAAGGGTCCTGTAGTGTTTGCAGTTACAGGGAAAACTACACAAAGATTTAGAAGGAGCAGGAGCAAGCCCCTGTGATATAACTGTCCTATCTCTAGGAGTACTTCAGACTTTGTTCAGCAAGGTACTTACCACATACCTAACCAGAGTATTTACGTACATGCCTAAAATTAGCCAAGCACATAACCACTGGGTATGAAAAAACAGTGGTAGTGAAGGCCTTACCCAGTATCATCTGTGCACACACATTTTCCACTGACTGTACTGGAAGCTTTGAAGCTGGAAGAACTACTCTGTCAGGCAGCATAATTTCTCCTTAAAGTTTCAAATTGAAGGTATTTGCTTAGCCTTCAGCATTACCTTGAAATGGAAAAACATATTTTTGCCTCTTACCCCCCCATATTGTTTGCTGGTTTCTGCCCTTTTGCCCCCTTTTTTGAGGGTGTATTTCTTCTTTTTCATAATAGAAATTCAAGTCATCCTCACATTTGAGGATTCGACCAACTGACAGATCATTCAAGTCACGTACTGCCCCAGCTTCTTTTCAAGACGTTGTCAAACATTGTTAATAGTTTTTCAAGCAGTAGTTTAACAACAGCTGCAACGTTTCCAGTTCATCAGCCGCTGAACCTTTACAAATTAAAGCTTATGCTGCCCTGAACAATTTTGAACAACTAAAGCTGCTGTATCAAATTTCTGAATGCTATTGAAGGGAGGAAATGGAATGGTAGATAGTTCAGCCTTATCAAAGAAAAATGGCATTCAGAATCATATACCTTAATGACTGGTATTTTTCTCCTCACATATGATGCAACAGTATTGATTATTTTGTGTACACTTTAGGAGTCTCTTAAATATTATTCTATTTATGACTCCAGTTGCCTCTGATCTTGTTCCATTTGGATTTTGATTGGCTTTTTAAATTCATTTGTGGTATTTCTGTTTCTTTAGGATAATCCGTGGACTAAAGTCTACTTCCCTGTACATCCTGTACATCCTTATCAGTTCCACTGGAAAAAATGAAGGCAGAATTGAGTAATATATCATATGAAACCAAATGGTCTGATGAAGTGCTGTGTGTGTAGAGATCTTTCTCTAACACAGATTTTAATAAACTTTGTTTATAAAAAAAATAGAATTAAAATTTATGTGATTTCCAAATCAACAGACTCAGATACAAGACAGTTACAGTCAGAGCCTTATTTATTCTTCACGTCTTAATTTCTAAAATTCTTAGTAGTACTTTTTGTTAAACTTGCTTTTTGTGGAGTTTTCTATCCTTAGCCCTCTGTTTTGCTGAATTCTGACCATGTTAACTGCTTCATAGTGGTTTTCTGTTTATATCTTTGTGGGAAAACGAAGGAGAAAAAATTCGTTGTTGATGACTTTTGCTTTTTGTTAGTTTGATTAAATTCTTCTCCTCTGCTTCCTGAGCCAGAAGAAATCTTCTTCTTAAATTTGAGCACTTGTGTAAATGTGCTGACCAGCATAAAGTACAAAATGATAGAAAAACTCCTTTGGGAGCAGGCATGTGCTAGCAGAGTGGTGAAGGAGCATGATCTAAAAGAAGGCTCTTTGATCTCCAGATGAAGTGATTCAGTGAAGTATTTGATATGCCATTCTTAAATGTCACCATCTCAGTCCATTGTGAGTGGTGGAGTATATAAAAAGGATTAAAAGATGATAGTCCAGGAACACTTAGGAGTCTCTGTTGACGACATAATCACTCACCTGCCCTGAGCAAGAGCAGACAATAGATACTCCACAGGTGGGCACTCAGGATGCATGAAAATATCACTGTCCTTAGTGGACTTCTGTGTACAGGGCACAGCTACATTGGTGCATGGGGTGGGGGGCTTATCTGGCTTCCAGGCAAACATTCAAATACAAAAGTGCTGAAAAAGACTCGCAACTGAGAGTTAACACTGTACATGATTTAAGGGGAATTTGATCACTTAACTCCTTAATGGAGGATAATTGTCTTTTTCATATATCATATATCTTGGAGATGCCTCTTGTCATTGCTGTTTTTGAAAGCCAAGCGAACAGGAGATTGATCTGTCTGCAGCCATAAGTGATGATTGCTGGGGAGGAACTTTCAAGGCCTTTGGAGACATTGGACCTGTCATGTCCAGGGGAACAAAGGGGGCTCAAGAAAAGTCCCTAGAAAGACTGATGGGATTTTTTCCTGTTATATGTACAGTCCCCCTCCTGATAGTGTAATTATTTTGTCAGCTCTCAAAATTTTGTTGTAACTGTTGCGATATCAGATTATTTTTGTACAGCTTTTGTTTTAGGTGTGGAGAAGAGCAAAGGGGTTAATTTTCCTCCTCCTCTGACCACATCCAAAGCGTTCCTGAGCTGCTTTAGTTGATACTGACAGGGGAGAGGGGAGACTGTGATAAACGGTTCCACTCAGTTGCCCACACATGGGTGTCTGCTGCTGTCTGAGATGCCTGAGTTTTCCAAAATATCCTCATGGGTTGACAGACATGACACAGGGCCTGTGGAAACCCATCCTTTTCTTGACTGGCTGCTGGAAATCAAATATGGTATCTTACGGCCTCTCAAATAGCATTTGTCCCCTATGGATGAGTAACTGAATCATGTGTGTATTTTCTGAATAAAGAGTTTCTGTGAGACTTGAAACACTGTCTCACAATTACAAAATATTAATCCTAACAGTAAAGGAACCCATAATATAATTTAAAAAAAAAATCATTTTTGGCTTTTTTTTTATTATTATTTCTTTTTAAACCAGTGCACTGAGTGTATAAGGACTGCCTAATGATTTCTGATGGTATGTAATCCTGAGCAAATCTGAAAGGTGGGAAAGACATGTAGGTTTTCATAGTATGGTGAAAATAAGCTGAGAGAAGCCTCACTGGCAGAGGCAAGTTTTGATCAGATCAACTATTCTGCATCTCATAACTAGTGGAAAGACACAGTGTTTTAGTTACCACTTTTTCCTTTAACACACTGGCTTTTGGCACAAGTAAACAGCACCCAGTAAAAAGACATACATTTTATGTCTACCTAAAAAAATCTACAGAAAAATTGCTGGCAAAATAATTTACTGATGTGATAAAAGGAAGCAAGAGATACTGTAAATGTGAAGTAAAATTCCACAAGCTTGCTTATACTGTGTTTATCTCTGAAAGAGAAAAATGTTTACTGATGGATAGTTTCACAAGGAGACTGAAGGTTAAAAAAAGAGGACTACTTGAAGATAATTGAGTGTTACAATTTCTGATTCACTGTATTTTGCTTTTGCAAAGAGGGAACTGTTAGTTCCTCAACTCGTTCATGGATGGCCTTGTTATTTTTAATTTATCCTAATTTTTTTCATGTTTACTTAGTAAAGACAGGGAGTTTAGAGTTACCTAAAACATGCACAAATTACTTGCTCAAGGCATCTTTATGCCCTAAGCAGATAAATAGCTGAGAGTAATTTCCCTCTGAGTGAACTGGACAAAAAATGTTAACTATAAAGAAACAGAAATGTATATATATTTAAAGAATTATTATATGAAAGTACTTTAATATGCAGCAATGAATAAAGTGAATCTTTAAAAAGCAGCACAGGTAGTAGACCAAGATGGGGTTTTGTTGGGCACCTGAAATCGTACGTTACTGTGGGAATTATATCTCACAAATGAGAGATTTATATGCATTTGTAGATTTTGGATTTCGGTGTACATTGGCAGGAGTTTTTTGCAGTATGAAACAACAGTCTCCTGTTAGTGCTTTCTCGTGTACTTGGATAACCCTTGGGCTATGATAACGTCGTAATGTCATGAAGGAATTATTACAATCCAAATCGTGAGTTTGACCAAGCTGCATTATTTTATTCTCATGATGCAAAGTTATAATGAATGTGTCTTCACAAATCACCAAATACATATTTAAAATCTGTCTCACATGGCCAAAATGGAAGAATTGGAAAATATGATTAAATAAGCAAAATCACTGCAAAGTGTAGTCTGCTATTATATTATATTGTATTGTGTTATATTGTATAAATTATAATAGTATAATATTTTAATATTATATTAAGATATATATTATGATATATAAATTTTGATTTATCCAGGTAGCTACATGCTAGTGAGAATCATTCCTAAATTATTCTTATTACATAAGTAATAGGGTTTATTATTTATTTTCATCATTGTCAAGCCCCTTCCTAACTATGGACACTAAGGACCAAAGAATAGGGTGTACTAAAGTTCCTAGGGATACCCACATGCACCTAATGAAGCCTGGAGTCTGACTGCAGGAACTGAAAGTCTCAGCTGTTTAGCACCCATACACTGGGTACTTCAAAAATCCCAGCAGACACTTGCCTGCATGTTTTCGGCACCTGAATTTCCAATTTTGCAAATTTTCCAATTTTGCAGGGTATATGACTCCTACTGTTTTTAGAAGTGGAGACTTCATCAGTTTGACCAAGTTAATGATTTGGTTCTTTAGATTTCTGTAGTATCTCAAACAATATCTGCTATTTTGAAAATTGATGACTAATTACCTTCTTTATTGACTACTGTTATCTGTTCAGTCTAAACTTCTGCAACACACACTGGCCCCATTTATGACCAATTTGAGGTATATCTTGCTTTCAAATTCTGTTTCACCTCTTTAAACCTGTGTTATTTATGGTCCTATATGTGGATTCTCATAGTAACATGAACAATTATTTCAGCCGTATCAGTTGCTTTAAAAAACTTTATTAATAGAAGTGTTTTTTCTTTGAAAATGTATTGTATCAGTGAAAGAGAAACAGCCTTAAGTTTTTGGTTGGTTGGTTTGTTTGTTTTTAATTACAAGAAGAATGCAGTTTTAATGAAAGAAAAAATCACAATGCACTGTTCTGTTGTGAAAGCTGGGTCATGGGAAAGAAGAATCAGAGCAGATACATTGTGGATCTTCTACATTATTTGTAGGATTAGTGAACCTTTCAGGTGCAAATTTGAAGTGTCATTAACCAGCCCTTCTTTACAGCATCATATGCCACGTGCCTCCATAAGCCATAGAATTTCTTCATGGACTCTTCATGCTCTTTTGGTGAAGCACTAAGATTAGTGAAGCGTTACTTGCTTCAATGTATTATCATTAAACTAGCACCTAAGGGAGAAGAAACATCAGCAGCTGAGGTAGACAGATATGAAATAAACAGTCTGTACTCAGTGTATGCTATTTGTTTACAGTGCTACATTGTGAAAATTGCATCTCTAGGGTGCTCAGTAACAGAGACATCAACTCACGTTTCTCATCCACAATCCACAGCTGCAATATTTTAATTTCTTGTGTACTGTGCATGTTATAGTCAGCCTCTAATGTAAACCATGCATATATATTCAAAGTGGTTACAGTGGAAAATAAGTGTTCTTAGTAGCTGTTCAGTGAAAGCTTTTTTCAGTATTTAATCATCTGTCATTACCTGGGATATTTAAAATATCACCTTGCTTTGTTAAAACATTTTTTGTTAAATAGCTACATGAACAGGACGACTTCTAAAAGTTAAAAATATGTCTTAAGTAAAATAAATAGGAAACATAAAATGGCTTGTAACCTCAGGAAGCTTTGCTTAGCCATGTCTTGAATGTGGTACAACAAATGCAAACATCTTCCATCATTTCCCTGTCTGATTTTCAGCTTCTATATATTAAAGGCAGTGCAGACTGGAACATTCCCCTTGTACTGTAAATCATCCATTATAGTAATACCGTGTTTTGTTAAAACCTTACTGATATTAGTCTTTGGTTACAGGCAGTTTGCACCGTGCATCTAGTGTTCCAGAGCATGTCTATAACATGGGGATTACTGAAAATGATTTTGCACCAAGAACCCCCTATGGTTTCTCATATTATCAGTCAAACCAGGTAAGGAAAAGAAGACAATTAATAGAAAGAAATGTAATAGTGCATGCATAGTTCATATATTTTGTTACCAGAAATAACAGCATGTAGATGGTATTTCAGGGTTTGCTTGCTTGCTTGTTAAAGCCTGGTTTCTAGAAAATGAGTATTTTACAGTTGTGGTCTGTTAATGTTTTCCCTCCTTTCAGTGACTTCTGAGCCCAGTGGCTAAATTCAACTCAGCTGTGCAACGGGCTTTTTGCAGTCCTGTTGGTTTTGTGAGAATTGTCAGGAGGGTAGAAAATGAAAAAACATATTAACACCACACTCAGGCAAAGGCTGTGACAAGTCAGATCTTTATCCACCCCACCAGGCAGCAGGTCAGTCAGCACATTGGTAGCTCAAAACACCAGGAGACCATTCTCCCGCTTGCCCAGCTGAACAGTTGGAGGTTGCGAGGTTGGTCCAGCAATCCTGCGGGGTAACGAATGACATGGGTAGGAGCTGGGAATGTGGTGAAAGAGGTTAGGGAATTAAGCATCCAAAACCACAGGAAAGCAGATTGCTTTAGTTCCACAATGACAGGTAGAGTGTTCCTTATCATTTAAAATAATCCTGTTGTAACCTGTTTTAGCATTACAAGAATTTCAGCAGTGTATTCCTTGCAATACAATGGTGTTTCTAAACTGTCTAATCATAAATTCACTTGTTATTTTGACCAACTTTTCTTGGGTTCATGGCCTGAATGCTAAGATAAATAATTGGATTTCTGCAGGGTTTGTGACACAGCTCATAACTGGTATGAACCTATTTGAGGGAGCAACCATATGACATGGAAGTCAACACGTAGCTCAATAGCAACGCTGCTGCATGATCAACATCAGTAAACTGAAACCAATTCAGCTTGGGAACAGAAATATTTGTTTAATAAATAGCTGTATACATAGGGGCCAATTATTTCTTAACTTTAAATTACTCAAGAATGGCTTATTCTCATTAAAGGAAACAGCCCAGCTTCTGACCATTTAATGAAGCAGCTCTGGCTCTATATGGGTAGACGCAGAACCATTTTCTTAAATATATTTCCTTCTCCTGTCTTTCTGTCCTCTGTTCTCACATATCATCCAGTCCATAATATTTTATGTGAATCTCTTCTTTCTAAAAGAGAGCAACAAGAGGAAAACTGGAGGTGACATAAGAACCACAAGAAAATACTACAGTTTTCCAGGCAGGGGGAGGGAAGGAATTAAAAAAAACAAACAGAAAGACTATTTGTCCGATGTGAAAGCCAGAAAAAGCCACAAGGTCTAGTATTTCACAAAAGCATTAATGTTCTTATCCTCAAACAAAAGATAAAGATATCCTTGCATAGCTTTTGTAGAATAAACAGATATATCCAGTGATCCTTGCCTAAGACTACTAGATTCAGCAACCTTTACTCCTTTTGTGAGTTGATTATCACCCTCAGTAACTCCTTAACAGTGAAATTAAGGGATTTCAGTCTGGCCACTGTATTCTAAGCCATGTCCCTTCAGTTAATAACTTGTGTAAGTAAGTGTCTCAGTTCACCTTAAAAATGCCTTTAATATTACAAAACTTTAATACAACATGGAAATAGAATATATGGGGCTTTGATTTATGGCTGGATGTCACTGTGCTTACTGATTTAAAAAAAAAGGGGCCATGACTTCTATTTCAAGGCCAGCTAGTCTCCCAAGTTGAATTAGTTCTGTAAGGTCTTGAATGGAGTATGATGTCCAATTCAGAAATAAGAAAAAGGTAGAAAAATTGGAGAGGCCCCAAATGGCACCTAAACAGGAAGAATCTTGAAGACATATTCTACAAAGAAGGGTTAAAGGAAGTGGGTTTGTTGAGTTTAGAAAAGAGGAAGGTATGAAACAAGATGGTGATCCATTACTGCCCATGGCCATTAGGGACAGGAAAAGAAAAATCATCTTAAATTGCAACTGTAGAATTAGGGAAAACATTTAGATGGTGAAATGGTCATTTTGGTTTCCTTTGAATTTTTGTTGTCTCTTTCATTTTTAAAGAGGTTAGACAAACATGGAAGGGAATCTCTCTTTTTACTAGATCCTACCACAAGATGAACAGGAGGGCTTAATAATGTTATATTAATAGCAATGTGCAGACACTTTAATATGATATTTTATTATCTGATTGATTATTTTTCTGCTGTCTGTTGGACAGCCTTGAATTTAATCTTAGTAGCAGATGTGGGTGTTAATCCCCAAGGAGTTTCAAACTGAAACTAAAATCTCTATTAATAAACAGACTGTTTGCTATCAAGTATAATTGACTTATGCACCTATTATGAGTAAATGACAGAAGACTTTATCTCCTAATGTTTAGACTGCACTTCTTCCTGTCTTTATTAGGCAAATACAAAGAAGCATTGCAGAATTCCATTTAATACACAATTTTGGTGATGTTCATATTTTGTTTTCTGATTCTGATAGAAGACCTTAGAATTTTTATCTGTCTGTTTTTGGTTTGGTTTCTTTGCTATTAATCCTAAATGCTGTGATCTTACTGTGACTCCTGTTCTTTCATGCGTCCTTGAACAGGTGGCCTCACCATCCTCTTATACAAATGGCTGGGGGACAAGGAGTATTTACAAGACAATGGAAGAGAGAGCTCAAAGACAACCTCTAAAGAGACTAGAGGTTTCACCCCAACGAGGACCTGAAAGATCAGCATATTTGTCCAGTGATTTTCACTATGATGGAGGGATTTCGACTGGATTCTCCATGAGGCATGGAGAGAGCAGGAGATCCAGTGGGACTGTCCCACCAAGATATGCTCGGTCTGAGATTGTTGGTTACACTCTTCGTGATTCTGTGAACAGGGGACGCTCTTTTAAGAGACACTCCCACATGGGAGCTATTAATGATACCGTCCTTGATGGTGTCTACCCCAGCCCCTCTGTACCTCTGTACCATCAAGCAGGCAACAGTCGCAGTATGACCAACCTTTTGGAGAAAGAGAACTACCTGACCTCGGGCAGTGCAATGGGACAAGTGAGATCACCAATTGCCTCCCATTTGGGGTCTCAGAACAGGCAATCTTTAAAGTCCAACTGGTACCAAACTACTTTCAGAAGCACGCAGGCCAGGAGGGAAGCTTCCCAGCCAGCTTCAATAACCAGTGCTGCTGTAGAAACAGATGGGAAGAGGATGCCATTGACAGCTGCTATGGCAGCAGCAGGGAGAAATGGTTTCCTGCAGAGTGAACAAGTCACCATCAATGGATCTCAGCTAGGGTAAGCACAGTGCAGGACCTGCTTTGGTTCTGAGGTCTCACAGCTGAAAGGAACCTGTTTGTTTAAAAAGAGAAAGTAAACTCACTGCTTATGGTTCAGCACACAGTGTATGAAATGTCAGTGCAGAGGATGCAGAAAGTAGATTTACTTTTAAAAATCCGCTTCCAGTGCAGCAAAGGAATGGGAGAAAACCTGTATGTGTACGTACATACTGTAGGGTCCACACCTCCTGCTCAGGTTTGGCAACCCTTTTACTAGGACTTACTCAATTTTATAAGGAGACATGCATGAAGCAGTCACTGAGTAATTTGCAAGCTAAGTAACAATACACAGTAAGGTACTGGCCCATTTTGTGCTTATAGGAGACTGGATGATTTCAGCACTGGTTCTCACAAGAATAGGTTGGAAATCTACAAGTGAAGCAGCTTTTGGCAGATTGACAATTTCCAGTTAAAAATCCTTCATGATTTCAAGGAAACTTTTTAGTTTTTATAAACTTCAGTTAAAATGAAGCAGAAATTTCTCTTAGCTCTGTAGCACCATCCATCCCTAGAACAAATATAAATTGCTCTGAATCTCAGGACCACTGAGCTTCTCACCACCATGAGATCCTACATGCTCTGAGGACGCTATTGTAATTTGAAGCCCTCTTAGTTCCATGGCAGAAATTCCCAAAGCTTCCCTCAAAACTTCAGGAAAATTGTTTAAAATCTTAGAAGCATTCTTTTTTTTTTCTTTTTTTTCCCCAAAATTACATTTTTCCCCCTTGAAATTCCCTTCTAGAGAAGATTTCAGAATGTCTAAAATTTGTTACATTTTCAAAAGAGAAAATTTATCAGTTCTGAAATTCCCTTCAGGAATGATTTTTTTTTTTTTTTTTTTTCATTTGGGAATAATTCTGAATGTTTCCAGGGCTCTTAATGTTCAATGGACAGAACAAACGATTTGGCAAACAGGAGATGGTTACATTCATTTTTTGCTGTGGTTTCTGTTGTTGTTTCATAATCCAAGTAGGATCCCAAGGTTTCTTATGTAGTTAATCATGGTGTAATTTACAACAGTGTTATTAAGAAATATTTTTGCATAACTGTGTAGCTGTTAAGTTCATTTTTCCAAAGGCCACCTTTCTTTGTTTGTGCTGTATGAGATGAGGCATCATCTGATACCACTGATATTTTCTATCCTCAACTACATGCTGTGTGTTATGATTAGAATTACAAACATATACAGTCTTCTGCCCACATCTGATCCAGATAGAAATTTTCACCTCTGGGTGAT
The DNA here is from genome assembly GCF_000700745.2 of Antrostomus carolinensis. Lineage (NCBI taxonomy): Eukaryota > Metazoa > Chordata > Aves > Caprimulgiformes > Caprimulgidae > Antrostomus > Antrostomus carolinensis. The sequence continues at coordinate 12,221 of NW_010321680.1, forward strand.
GCAGGAGTTAAGAGTTCTAGTATTAATGATGTGACTCTGAAGTATTCAGTCTTTGCAGCAAATAAGTCCAGAAAAAACAGAGCTCATGGCAGCTAAAGATTTGGGAGTAGTGATGTTGAAAATAGATACCTGGGGGACTTGTTTCTCAGTAAGACAATTTACAAACAGGCATATATCCCATTGGCTTAATCATTTACTTAACTTTAAGTACGTTCTTGAGCATGTTTCTGAGCCACAACCAGCAATTTTGATGTTTAATTTTGTGTAGGAGCAATTTTGGTTCTTCTTTTGCAGGTGCAGACACTGGAGTCTGGTTGTCTGCCTGCACAAACATCAACTGAAGTGTTTTTCATACCTGCAGATGTAAACATCTAACTTCAGTCACTGTGCAAGTGGCTTGCTTGAGACCATGCTGAACTCCAGGTAGAAGATTTGTGACCTAATGGAAATCTTTTTGACAGCTTAATTCCTTAAATGCCAGTTTTTAAGCTCAGTTTTTGCTGGAGATTACAGAGGAAAACAATTGGAAGTGCTGTGGAAGCTTCTAAAGTTCCTTTTGCAGATATTTACAGATTTCATTTATGTCATTACTTCTATTTAATTTACTTGTACATATCTTGTTTAGATTGTCAGATATCCTAGGTTCTGCTTTAGTTTCTTAGCTAGGTTTTTGGGCGAGTGAGGGACTCTTGATTCTACCCAAAGGTTAAAAAAAATCTGTAAAATATATAAATGAAAAAATGAAAAGCAGCATGTAAGATACAATTCCACAAGAGCTTTGCACCACTAGTGTCTTAAAGGATGGGGAAGAAATGCTAGCCATTTTAGTTGACCGAAGTCAGTATTTGTTACATACGCTTATGTACTAATATGTGTTTGATATCCGCATACATTACTGTTTTCAGACATTTAAAATATGAATTTAATAACTTCCCTTGTAATTCTCATCACTGAAAGGACTTGATGCAGAAGTTATTTTGGTTGTATTACATTCTGGTTTGTCCACATGTAGCTACTGCACAGTTTGTAGAATTAAGTATTTAAAACATAATAGTTGACATTTTGCTTTGAGGTATACACTGCTGTCAAATCAGAGATACTTTACTTAAGTCCATCATTCCACTAGTAGTACAATAATTTCTTCTGACAAGTCTTCTCAGTTTAAGAAGTTAGTAGAGACTTTCACATTTCTTGCAATTTCCCATTCTCTTTGATTTTAAGGTTGCATTATCTCATGTACTTGTTGCTCCCTTAATAGTGGCAGGGGGAAAACAAGATAAGCCCGTTTTCCGAGGAACTTGATTTTTCCAGAGATTTGTACATTTTTGTACAAATCACAATTTAGATCTTTCCAAGGTAAAAGAATGTCAAATAGTTGTGTAAGGTTAAAGATAAGTAGTGGGCTAACTGTATGTAGTATTTGAAATTTATATAAAACCATTTTCAAATTTTCTGTAGAATAATTAGTTCATGCTATTAAATCAAAGTAGAAAAATCAGAGTACAGAGATGCTATGTCTGTACCTTCTGGTAAAGTGAAGCAGTTAGAAGCATTCTCACAACATGGGCTTAGGAAACAGAGAGATTGAACCTGGAGCTGTCTGAGAAGCAGCTACTTACAGAATCTGACCTCTAAATGTGCTGAGAGCTGTCAGAAAATGATTAGACAACACAGTGTGTATATCTCAAAAGTATTATATTATGGCAATTAAGATGAAGTCAGAACTTGTCAAATCGTTATTCTGTTTAACAACCATTGCCTGAATGTCTGTTTGTTGTCATTGCACGTGCTAATCAGCCACATGACTATTAAGTTTGCCTGTAAATGTTTTGAGGGTAGGATAGAATCATTGCATCAAATTCAATTTTGACAAGAGTTGGAAAACAAAAACTGCAACTTTAGGAATAGCATTGAGGGCCAAAGATTATATTGCATCTCTTGTTACTGTCAGATAAAACATTAGTGAATGTTATTTTTATCCAATGAAGAGCAATCCTAGTATGGCTGTGCACAACAGGAGAGAAAGATTTTGACTGCTGCATATGAAGGAGTATGAGCCATGGAGGGATAACTCTGGTGAATGGTGGGCTGCTCTCAGTCTCAATGTAGATCTACACATGTAGCACTTAGAAATTTGGTCTCTGACTGTACACGTGTTTATTACAGCATGGCAGTGACTGCTGATGGACCTTTACTACTCTGGGACATCTTTGGCATCCTGAGGCTGAGTTCCCACACAGATACTCTGGTGTCCCATGAGCTCATCCAGCAACCTTGACCTTGGAAAGTGCATTAATAGAATCCTTCTCTGCTGTTAGTCACTGAAATAACTCATTATTTAATGCATTGGAAATGTCTGCCACACTGTAGAAGGTGACTGAATTTGGTCAAAGGGCTCCAAAGTTATTGCAGTGATTACCAGGCAGGTAGGCATGCTCATGTGTGCACATATATAACATAGTCGCAAAACCATTGTTGGTTTAAGAAACCTAACTAAAACTCAAGCTTGAAAAGCCTGTTTTTCTGTTCCACTTAGAGAGAGTAAGAAGAAATATGATCTGGCTTTTTCCCATTACTTATTGTTCAAGACCTTTAAGGAGGTTTCTGATCAGTACATGTGACTTGCAACTTGGAGTAACTTAGTGGCTGCTTTTTTTTAAATCCAGGATGAAGTAAACTCTGAAAATCTGGAAGCTGTAAGCATTGCCAGGCCAGAGCCTGGGGCACTACAGATACTAACCATAGTTCTGTCTAATTTCACTTCGATTTGACCTCTACATTGACATTCTCAACACACTGTCCCTTTCAGTTTGTCTTTGTCTTACACAAGCATGCCTCAGCACCTATAGATGCAGGATATTTGCTCAAAACACTAACTCAGTGGAGGGAAGAAGACAAGCAATAACATGATTTATACCAAAGGGAAATATAAAGGCAGGTGGAAACCTCAGGGTATGGGAGTATAATTTCATTTGCAACAGGTGCATCGGGATTGTTCTTCATTCTTTGCTGTCTTTGCATCTATACTAATTGTCTTTTGCCCTAGCAAAAGCAAGCAGCAGATGTGGATTTACAGTGTAGCTGGCAGGAAAAATTCCAACAAAATCTATTTTTGTCTCAGGGCTCATGAGTTAATCTTAAATATTTTGGGGAAAAGAGTTGGATTTCAGTGCATTTGTAGTAAGATTCCCTGTGAGAAATCTGCCTGATTTCTCCCTGGTTTGTTTACCCTGTTCCTCTGCAGCCCATTCTGGGCAAGCCTTGACTTCCAGGCTCTTTCGCTCTTACCAGTCTATTATTGAGACAGTCTCAGAGCTGAAGAACTGAGTGACTCCTGGTGCAGTCCACAAACACATGCTTTAGAAATGTTTCTTTTCTCAGTATCAAAACATTTCACATTTCACTTTTCTCTGAACATTGTTTATTATTTAATATTTCTGCTTAGTTAAACAAGAAATGAAAAATTCCATTTAAGCCAATTTATTTCTCAGGCACCTATTTTAACATAAAAGGTAATTATGTCAAAACTCTAATATTAGATGCACTTACTGAGATGATTATCAAGTAAACCATTCTGATTCTAGTAGCTCTGAAATCAGAAGTTATTGCAAATGACTGCTTGTTTCACTGCGGTTCACAGACTGCCCTCTCACCGCTGTCTGACCAGCCTGGGATCTGCTTCTACAAAATTATTTGTGTTAAAAAAAAAAAAATAAAATAAAAATAGAATACTCATAGTTTTATCCACTTCCTCCCCCTC